>NC_133658.1:179967662-180151426 GCF_037893015.1 Macrotis lagotis | reverse complement strand
ATAGTTAAATTTGCCTCCTTTAGATAGTAAAGTCTTCCAGAACTGGATATGGTCAGTGAAAATGCATGGAGTCAGGAGATGGAGTGTTAAGTTTGAAGAAATCTCAATAGGTAAGTCTAATTGTATCATCAAGTTCATGGAGGAAAATAAGGATTAATAAGAACCTGAGACAGAGCCTATATCCTACCTATGATCATAATCTAATTTTAAGAGATAAATCTTAGGGATTATTTTATGGTTCCAGAAATAAAACAGAATATTGCATGGCTTGGTAATGACTCAGAAATGCTTTTTCTATCAAAAATATATTTTTTGGGGTAGCTATATGGCACAGTGGATAGAGCACAGGCCCTGGAGTCTGAAGGACCTGAGTTCAAATCCAGCATCAGACACTTAATAATTGCCTAACTGTGTGACCTTGGACAAGTCACTTAACCCTATTGCCTTAATTAAATAAAATTTAATATATACATATATATATGTATATATATATATGCCATATATATATATATATATATATGGCACTCCAAAATTATTTTTACCTTTAAATTTTATATGTCAATCATATTTTGGATCTTTCTCCACAGTAAACCTTCATGAGGAATCCTTTAAGCATAGGATAAAAATGACTTTGCATTACCATCTAGTCTCTCTCCTCACAGTGATAAAAAGATCCTTTGTCCTTAGAGACAGTTTAAGAGGGCAAAGGATTTAGATCTGGTGTTTTTCACCCAAAGTCAGTGAGTTGATTTTTTTAATTTAAAAAATATTTTGATATTTGTATTTAAATATAATTAGTTTCTTTTTAATCCCATATGTTTTATTTTATTCACTCACAAATATTGTCCCAAGAACTATGGATTTGCCAGACTGCCAGAAGGTTCTATGATACAAAAGGGCTGAAGAATCCTTGTTTTAGAGGATAGTATCATCGTGCAGGTAATTAAAATCCTCATGTCACATCTTAGCAATACCATCTTAATCCATGATCTTTAATTAAAAAAAAAATATATATATATATATACACAAAAAAGAGGAATGTTTGTTATCTATTCTCCTTCAAGACAATATCAATTCAAATATTTTTCATACTAATTGGAACTTTCCTTTGTCATAGGTTTTCTGGGAAGTAGAGTGTAGGTCAAGGTGAAAAATGACTTTGCAGCGAAGGTTCTAGAGTTCTTTCAGGAATGAGAACTTAGAATTCATAGAATTTCAGAAATAAAGGGGACTTAAGGCCAACCCATCTGGTGTAACACATAGCTATGAAGGGATTCCTTCTATAGTCCATCAAGCATCCATCTGTTTATTTGTGTCTGATTCTTCACAACCCTATTTGAAGTTTTCTTGGCAAAGATACTAGAATGGTTTTCTGTTTCCTTCTTCAGTTCCTTTTATAGATGAATAAACTGAGGCAAAGAGGGTTGAGTTAATTGCCCAACCAGTAAATGTCTGAGGCTAGATTTGAATTCAAATTTTCTTGACTCTGAGATTGATAGCATATCCTCTGTACCAGTTAGCTGTTTAATTTGGTATTTGCTAAAATATTTTTGTGAGGGAGAATTCATGATCTTAATCCATTCCATTTTGTGATGTCTCTAGTTAGAAACTTTTTCCCAAGGCTAAATTTGCCTCCTTGAAATTTCTATCCAGTACTATTATTACGTCTGTCCCCTGGCTCAAGGATACAGGTAGAAGCTTTTGACCATATGACAGAAAATTATGATGGTCTTTCTAATATTTCAATATATCTATTATTCCAGAAGTTATCTCATATGCTTGATCTAATTTAAGTTCCTGATGAGGCAGCATGGTACAAAGGAAAGCTGTTTTTATCTACTCTTCTTTTCATTTAGATTCAATAGACCTGGATTCAAATCCTAGTTCTGTTTTTGTTATCTTTGTGAACCTTGGACCATCATCTCTCTAGGTTTCAGTTCCTTCATTTGTTAAATATGAATTTTGAAATTAATGATCTTTAAGGTTCCTTTCAACCCTAAATTCTATGGTTTTATGATCCAATGATTTATTGTGTGGCCTTAAATCACTTCACCTCCCCCCCCCCCACTTAGTTCTCCTAAACTATTTAAAGAAATTAGGGTTCTTTACTGTAAGGGGAAATAAAAAAATTAACTGCTTTGAAAATGCTTGAAGATTTCTGCTTGAAAGACATTGTGGTTTTTATACTACATCAACCTCATTGAGATTATTGTTTTAAAGAACATGACAGTGAGAAGATTGCAATTACTGTTAGAGAAAAGGTGTGACTGACAGAATCAAATACTGTTACTGTCAAGCTGGAATTGTCCAGCCCAGGTAGCAAAGAAGTAAGCATTTTATATAACTGCCACTCAACCTTTTCAATATCTTATGTCTAAATCCCATTTTAACCTTATTTTGATATAGGGTTTATGATTTGGGTCTATGCCTAGTTTTTGCCATAATTTTTTCCAGTTTTCTCTGCAGTTTTTATTGCATAGTGACTTCTTATCCCAGAAGCTACTGTCTTTGGATTTGTCAAAAAAGATTGCTATAGTCATTTATTGTTGTATCATTTGTACCTATTCTAATCCAGTGATTCATTACTCTATTCCTTTACCAGTACCAGGCAGTTTTGACTACCACTGCTTTGAAGTATACTTTTAGATTTGGTAAAGCTAGGTCACCTTTCTTTACTTCCCCCCCCCTCCATCAATTCTCTTGATATGCTTGACTTTTTGTTGCTCCAGATGAATTTTTTTTAACTATTTTTCCTATTATAGTAAAATAGAATTTTGTTAGTTTGATTGGTATAGCACTGAATAAGTAATTTACTTTAGTTAGAATTGTCATTTTATTGTATTATTTCACCCTATCCATGAGCAATCAACATTACTTCAATTGTTTAAACCTGTCTTTACTTGTGTGAAAAGTATTTGGTAATTGGGTTCATATAGTTTCTGAATTACTTTAAATGGAATTTTATTTTCTATTTCTTGACCTTGAGTTGTTCATATCTAGAAATGCTAATGATTTATGTGGGTTTATTTTATATACTGGTACTCTGCTGAAGTTGTTAATTTATTCAAGAAGTTTTTAGTTGATGTTCTAGGGTTCTCCATGCTATCAAACCAGCTTGCAAAGGGTGAAAATTTTGCTTCTTCCTTGCCAATTTGGACATAGTTCCTTTTGTTCCTTCTTCTCTTATTGCAAAGCTAAGATTTCTAACACTATATTGAATTATAGGCATTCTTGTTTCACCCCTGATCTTAGTGGAAATGCCCATAGTTTATCCCCATCATATAATGTTTATGGGTGGTTTTAGATAGATACTGCTTATCACTCACTATAAGGAAAACTCCACTTGTTCCTATATTTAATAGGATTAAATATTGAACTTTTGTCAAAAGTTTTTTCAGTATCTATTGCTGCACTCATATGATTTCTGATGATATGTTAAATTATATTGATTGTTTTACTAATATTGAACCATCTCTGCTTACCTGGTATAAATTCTACCTGATCATGGCATATTATCCTACTAATAACTTGTTTCAAAGTCTTTGCTAAAACTTTATTTAAGATTTTTGCATCCATGTTCATTGGTCTATCATTTCTTTGTTTTGGCTCTTCCTGGTTTAGATAACATACTCATATTGATGTCATAAAAGGAATTTTGCAGAACTTATATTTTTAAATAGTTTATGCAGAATAGGAATTAACTGTTTCTTAAATGTTTGGTAGAATTCACTTGTAAATTCATCTGGACCTGGAGATTTCTTAGGGTTTTTATTAATGGTTTCTTCAACTTTTTTGTCTGAAATGTGTTTATTTAAATATTTCATTTTTTCTTTTGTTGATCTGGGTAGTTTACATTTATATATGTATATATAGCAAACAAGTTGTCAAATTTATTGATCTACAGTTGGGAATAATAGCTCTAAATTGTCAATTTAATTTCCTTCTCATTTTTGATACTGGTAATTTGGTATTATCTTTTTAAAAATCATATTAACCAAAGGTTTCTCCATTTGATTTTACATTTTTTTTCATAAAAGCAACCCTTATTTTTATTTATTAGATTAATGGGCTTTCTTAATTTCAATTTTATTAATCTCTCCTTTGATTTTTCAGACTTTCTAATTTGGTTTTTAATTGGATCTTTAATTTGTTCTTTTTCTAACCTTTTTAGTTGCATGCCCAATTCATTGATCTCTTCTTTCTCTATTTTAATCACTTAAGAATTAAGGGATAGGGGCAGCTAGGGGGTGTACTGGATAAAGCACCGGCCTTGGAGTCAGGAGTACCTGGGTTCAAATCCGGTCTCAGACACTTAATAATCACCTAGCTGCGTGGCCTTAGGGAAGCCACTTAACCCCATTTGCCTTGCAAAAACCTACAAAAAAAGAATTAAGGGATATAAAATTTCCCCTAAAAACTACTTTGGATGCATCCCATTAATTCTGGTATGATAATTTGATTGATGTCATTTTCTTGGATGAGATGGTTGATTATTGCTATGATTTATTGTTTGATCCACTCTTCCTTTAAAATAAGTCATTTGTTTCCAATTAATTTTTGGTTTGACTTTCCATAGCCCTTTATTACATGTAATTTTTATTGCATCATGATCTGAAAAGCATGTTATTTATTATTTCTGACTTTCTGTATTTGATAAGGGTTTTTTTTTGCCTTAATACAGAGTCAGTTTTGGTATAGGTACCATGAAATGCATAGAAGAAGGTGTATTCTTTTCTATTCTCATTTGGTTTTCTCCAGAGGTATATCATTTCCAAGTTTTCTAAGATTTTATTCACTTTTATATCTTTTTTATAGATTATTATTTTTATTTTTAAAAAATTTTTGCATAGTGAATTTTTTATGCATTATTAAAATATTCATGCAAAAGAAAGAGAAAAAATCAGCTCTATCTTGGGTGGATCACATTCTTTTTTTTTTCTCTTTTTTATTAAAGATATTATTTGGGGGGCAGCTAGGTGGCGTAGTGGATAAAGCACCCAGCCTTGGAGTCAGGAGTACCTGGGTTCAAATCCGGTCTCAGACACTTAATAATTACCTAGCTGTGTGGCCTTGGGCAAGCCACTTAGCCCCATTTACCTTGCAAAAATCGAAAAAAAAGATATTATTTGAGTTTTACAATTTTCCCCCATCTTACTTCCCACCCCCCCCACAGAAAGCAATCTGTCAGTCTTCACTTTGTTTCCATGTTGTACATTGATCCAAATTGAGTGTGATGAGAGAGAAATCATATCCTTAAGGAAGAGACAAAAAAGTCTAAGAGATAACAAGATCAGACCATAAGATATCTGTTTATTTTTCTAAATTAAAGGGAATAGTCCTTGAACTTTGTTTAAACTCCACGTCTCTTTATCTGGATACAGATGGCACTCTCCTTTTCAGACAGCCCAAAATTGTTCCCGATTGTTACACTGAAGGAATGAGCAAGTCCTTCAAGGTTGAACATCACCCCCATGTTGCTGTTAGGGTATATAGTGTTTTTCTGGCTCTGCTCACCTCACTCAGCATCAGCTCATGGAAATCCCTCCAGGCTTCCCTGAAATCCCATCCCTCCTGGTTTCTAATAGAACAATAGTGTTCCATGACATACATATACCACAGTTTGTTAAGCCATTCCCCAGTTGAAGGACATTCACTTCATTTCCAGTTCTTTGACACCACAAACAGGGCTGCTATAAATATTTTTGTACAAGTGATGTTTTTACCCTTTTCACCATCTCTTCAGGGTATAGACCCAGTAGTGGTATTGCTGGGTCAAAGGGTATGCTCATTTTTGTTGCCCTTTGGGTGTAGTTCCAAATTTCTCTCCAGAAAGGTTGGATGAGTTCACAGCTCCACCAACAGTGTAATAGTGTCCTGAATTTCCCACAACCCTTCAAACAATGACCATTATCCTTTCTGGTCATATTGGCCAGTCTGAGAGGAGTGAGGTGGTACCTCAGAGAAGCTTTAATTTGTATTTCTCTAATAATTAATGATTTAGAACAATTTTTCATATGGCTATGAATTGCTCTGATCTCCTCATCTGTAAATTGCCTTTGCATATCCTTTGACCATTTTGACCATTTGTCAATTGTGGAAATGACTTTTGGTTTTAAAAATATGACTCAGTTCTCTGTATATTTTAGAAATGAGTCCTTTGTCAGAATCATTAGTTGTAAAGATTGTTTCCCAATTTACTACATTTCTTTTGATCTTGGTTACAGTGGTTTTATCTGTGCAAAAACTTATTAATTTAATGTAATCAAAATCATCTAGTTGGTTTTTGGTGATGTTCTCCAACTATTCCTTAGTCATAAACTGCTCCCCTTTCCATAGATCTGACAGGTAAACTAGTCCTTGATCTTCTAATTTGCTTATAGTATTGATTTTTTTTAATGTCTAAATCCTGTAACCATTTGGATCTTATCTTGGTAAAAGGTGTTAGGTGTTGTTCTAATCTAAGTTTCTTCCATATTAACTTCCAATTTTCCCAGCAGTTTTTATCAAAGAGAGAGTTTTTATCCCAATAGCTGGACTCTTTGGGTTTATCAAACATCAGATTACTATAATTGTCTCCTACTTTTGCACCTCGTCTATTCCACTGGTCCACCACTCTATTTCTTAGTCAATAACAAAGTTTTGCTGACTGATGCTTTATAATATAATTTTACATCAAGTAGGGCTAAGCCCCCTTCGTACTTTTTTTCATTAAGTTCCTGGAAATTCTTGACTTTTTATTTCTACATATGAATTTACTTACAATTTTTTTCTAACTCATTTAAGTAGTTGTTTGGAATTTTGATTGGTAGGGCACTAAACAGGTAGTTTAGTTTTGGTGGAATTGTCATTTTTATTATATTAGTTCTACCTATCCATGAGCAGTTGATATTTGCCCAGTTACTTGAATCTGATTTCAATTGTGTGAGAAGTGTTTTATAATCATTTTCAAAAAGTTTCTGAGTCTGTCTTGCCAAATAGACTCCCAGGTATTTTATATTGTCTGAGGTTACTTTGAATGGGACTTCTCTTTCTAGCTCTTCCTGCTGTATCTTGCTAGACATATATAGAAAAGTTGAGGATTTATGAGGGCTTATTTTATAACCTGCAGCTTTGCTAAAATTGCTAATTGTTTCCAGTAGTTTTTTGGATGATTTCTTGGGATTCTCTAGGTAGACCATCACGTCATCTGCAAAGAGTGAGAGTTTTGTCTCTTCCTTCCCAATTCTAATTCCTTCAATTTCTTTTTCTTCTCTAATTGCTGATGCTAACATTTCTAATACGATTTTGAATAGTAGTGGTGATAATGGGCACCCCCTTGTTTCACCCTGATCTTATTGGGAATGCCTCTAGCCTCTCCCCATTGAATATAATGCTTGTTGATGGTTTCAAATAGGTACTGCTAATTATTCTAAGGAACAGTCCATTAATTCCTATACTCTCTAGTGTTTTAGTAGGGATGGATACTGTATTTTGTCAAAAGCTTTTTCAGCATCTGTTGATATGATCATATGATTTCTGATAGGTTTACTGTTGATATAATTGAGTATACTAACAGTTTTCCTAATATTGAACCAACCCTGCATTCCTGGGATAAATCCTATTTGATCATAATGTATTATCCTAATGATAACTTGTAATCATTTTGCTAAGATTTTATTTAAGATTTTTACATCTGTATTCAACAGGGAGATAGGCCTATAATTTTCTTTCTCTGTTTCTAACTCTTCCTGGTTTAGGTAACAGCACCATATTGGTTTCATAGGAAGAATTAGGCAGAGTTCCATCTTTCCCTATTTTTCCAAAGAGTTTATATAGAATTGGAACCAATTGTTCCTTAAATGTTTGGTAGAATTCACTTGTGACTCCATCAGGCCCTGGAGATTGTTTTTCTTAGGGAGTTCAATGATGGCTTGTTGAATTTCTTTTTCGGAGATAGGGTTGTTTAACCTGGGCAAGATTTGTGAGAATATTTTTGTAAATATTCAGCCATTTCACTTATATCATCAAATTTATTGGCATAGAGTTGGGAAAAATAATTTCAAATTATTACTTTAATTTCCTCCTCATTGGTGGTGAGTTCACCTTTTTCATTTATGATACTAGCGATTTGGTTTTCTCCTTTCTTTTTTTTAATCAAATTGACCATAGGTTTATCAATTTTATGGGTTTTTTTTCATAATACCAACTTTTGGTTTTATTTATTAATTCAATAGATTTTTTGCTTTTGATTTTATTAATTTCTCCTTTAATTTTTAGAATTTCTAATTTGGTATTTAATTGGGGCTTTTGAATTTGTTCTTTCTCTAATTTTTTTAGTTGCATGTTTAGTTCATTGATTTCCTCTTTCTCCAATTTATTCATGTGAGCATTTAAAGCTATAATATATCCCCTGAGAGCCACTTTGAGTGAATCCCATAGGTTTTGGTATGTTGTTTCGTTATTGTCATTATCTAGGATAAAATGGTTAATTCTTTCTATAATTTGTTTTTTTTTTTTTTGGTCCACTCATTCTTTTTTTTTTTTTTAGATTTTTGCAAGGCAATGGGGTTAAATGGTTTGCCCAAGGCCACATGGCTAGGTAATTATTAAGTGTCTGAGGTCGGATTTGAACCCAGGTACTCCTGACTTCAAGGCCGGTGCTCTATCCACTGTGCCACCTAGCTGCCCCCACTCATTCTTTAAAATGAGGTTATTCAGTTTCCAATTGGTTCTGGGTCCAATATTGCATATGACTTTTATTGCATTGTGATCTGAGAATGATGTATTCACTATTTCTGCCTTTCTGCAGTAGCTCATTAGGTTTTTATGTCCTAGTATATGGTCAATTTTTGTATAAGTTCCATGTACTTCAGAGAAAAAGGTATATTCCTTTCTATTCCCATTCAATTTCCTCCATAAGTCTACCATATCTAGTTTTTCTAACAATTTACCTCCTTAAGTTCTTTCTTGTTTGCTTTATGATTCAGAGAGAAGGAGGTTGAGGTCTCCCACTAGTAGAGTTTTGCTATCTATGTCTTCCTGTAGTTCTTTCAGCTTCTCTTCTAAGAATTGGATACTGTCCCATTGGGTACATATATATTCAGTATTGAAATATCTTTAGGAGGATGAAGTTTCCTTCCTTATCTCTTTTAAAGCTATCTATTTTTGCCTTTGCTTTGTCTGAGATAAGGATTGGTACCCCCTGCTTTTTTTACTTCAGCTGAAGCAAAATATAGTTTGCTCCAACCTTTTACCTTTACTCTATATGTATCTCTCTACTTCAAATGAGTTTCTTGTAAGCAGCATATTGTAGGATTCTGGTTTTTAATCCACTCTGATATTCACTTATGTTTTAAGGGAGAGTTCATCCCATTCACATTCAAAGTTATGGTTACTAATTCTTTATTGCCCTCCATGCTATCTTCCCTCTGTTTGTATTTCCCCCCCCTTCCCCCCCTTATCCGTATTCCCTAGTATTTTGTTTCTGAATACCAACCCCTTCAGTGTGTTTGCCCTCCTAAATCTCCCCTCCCCTTTCTTTCCCCTTTCCCTTCCCTTCCTTTTGTTAGTTCCCCAGTTTTCCCCCACTCCTCCACCCTTTCTCTGTCCCCCCTCCCCTTTTCCCCTTTTAATACTTGAAAGTTTAGATGTTTTTAAGTTAACTAAGGATGTGTAAGTTGACTTTAAGCCAAGTTTGATGGGAAGATTAAGGTGTTTCTCATCTCCTCCCTTCTTCCCCTCTATTACCATAGGTATTTTGTACCTCTTAGTGTAATGAGATTTATCACATTCAATCCCCTCCTTCCTCCCATCTCCTTCCTGCCCCCCTTTTTAAGGAGGTAGTGGTTTTTAGATCATTCTGTCTGAGTCATATAAAATTCTGAGTATCTGTCACTTGTAGCTAAGTACATTCTATCTAATAGAGGTAAAATTCTTGAGAGTTATTAGAATCTTTCTTCCAAGTGGGGTTAAAGCCAGTTACATCCCATTGGATAGCAGTCTCATGAATAGGTCATGAAGGTTCATCACTTCTGGCTAGGTATATTCTCTCTGTTAGAGTTAAAATTCTCAAGATTTATGAGAATCTTTTTCCCCATGCTTGGATATAGCCAGTTTCAATTTATTGGATAGCAGTTTTTTTCTTTTACCATCCCCCCTTTTTTTAACCTTTTCATGTATCTCTTGAACCTCCTGTTTGATGTCCAAATTTTCTATTTAGCTCTGGTCTTTTCATCAGGAATTTTTGGAATTCTTCCATTTCATTAAATGTCCATCCTTTCCCCTGAAAGAGAAGGCTCAGCTTTGCAGGATAGTGGATTCTTGGCTGTATTCCAAACTCCCTTGCTCTTCCAAATATCTTGTTCCAGGCCCTTCGATACCTTAAAGTTAATGCAGCTAGGTCCTGTGTGATCCTTACTGTGGCTCCTTGATATTTAAATTGTTTCTTTCTGTCCGCTTGCAGGATTTTCTCTTTTATCTGATAGTTCTGGAATTTGGCCACAACATTCCTTGCTGTTTTCATTTTAGGATCTTTTTCTGGAGGGGATCAATGTATTCTTTCAATATTGCCTTCTGGTTCCATGATATCAGGACCATTTTCCACCAGTAGATACTGTAATATTAAGTCCAGGCTTTTTTTTTTTTTCTCTTCAACGTTTCCAGGGAGTCCAATAATTCTCAAGTTGCCCCTCCTCAACCTATTCTCGAAGTCAGTGGTTTTGCTGATGAGGTATTTTACATTTTCTTCTATTTTTCTATTTTTTGATTTTGTTTAACTGACTCTTGCTGTCTCATGGAGTCATTAGTTTCTGCTGACTCCATTATTTTTTTTAGGGAGGAGTTTTCTTCATTAACCTTTTGCAACTCCTTTTCCAATTGGTAAATTCTACTTTTGAAAGAGGTTTCCATTTGATCAATTGAAGTTTTGAGAGAATTGTTTTCTTTTTGCATTTGCCCAATTGAGGATCTAAGAGAATTATTCTCATTTTGTATTTGTCCAATTGATGATCTGAGAGATTTTTTTCTCATTTTGTATTTGTCCAATTGAGGATCTGAGAGATTTATTCTCATTTTTGTATTTGTCCAGTTGTATTTTATAAGGATTTGGTTTTTTTTTTTGCAAGGTACTAATTGTCTCTCCCAAATTTTCCAGTTGATTTTTAAACTCCTTCCTTATTTCTTTAAGGAAGTCTTTCAGTGCTGAAGACCAGATCATATTCTCCTCAGAGGTTCTAGGTCTCTCTGAGTTAGTGTCTTTTCCTTCCAAGAATTTTTCTATGGATCCACCTTTCTGCTGACCCTTCTTCATTTTGCTAAGACCTTGAGTTGGGGAGGGGCTGGTTCACAGGGGCTTGGGATAACTTGAAGCTTTACTCACTGAGTGCAATTTCTCTAGCTGGCCAGTAGGAGATGCTGGTTGCTTTCTCGGGAGTGTCTGTGACCTTGATTGAGGCCTTCTCCCTTAGCTTGAAGGGAGGGATTGCAGCTATTAAATCCTTTTGCCTTCAATCAATGGTGGGCTTTACCCTGGGATGAGGTCATTCCTCCCCCTATTATCAGCTGGGTTGGTTCTTCAGCTCACACACTTGTGCCTGAGGCAGAAGTAGTCTGCAATTATTTGTTCAGGGAAGAGGCTGCAGACATAATGGAGGTGTGGACTCAGAATTCCTCAGACCAGAGGAGCCCAGGGATGATGTCAGCAGCCCTCTTGCACTGGAACTCTCCCCCCAGCCCTGTTGGCAAGCTCCAGAGGATTAGCACCAACACCAGTGCCTCTGCTCCCCAGTTGACTCCAGCCCCTACCATCGGTCCCCACTACTGCTCCAGCAGGTCCGGCTCTTGGGCCCTCAGACTCAGGGCTCCAATTCAACCACTAATCTGGCTGATGCAGGGCTGATCTGCCCTCTGCACTCAGACTCACCCACCTGGATTCACCCAATGCTGCTGCAGGAGACAAATCCTGAGGTAGATGTTCTTTCTCCTGGCTTTTCTTTCTGGGTTTTGTGGGTTGGATTTCTCCTAAGAGGTTTGTTTCATATAGTAGATGGGTAAAGATCAGGAGACTTTAGAATGGTGCCTGTCTTCTCTCTGCCATCTTGGCAGGACCTCTCACCTTTATATCTTTCTTCTTGTTTATTTTATAGTTAGATTTGTCTAACTCTGAGAGAGGGAGGTTGAGGTCCACCATGATTATAGTTTTACTATGTCTCCTTGTAATTCCTTCAGCTTCTCCTGTAAGAATTTGGATATTATACCACTTCATGCATATATATGTTCAATAATGATATAACTTCATTGCCTATTATGTCTTTTAAGAAGATATAGTTTCCTTTTTTATCCCTTTTAATGAGTCTTATTTTTGCTTTTGTTTTGTCAGAAATCAGGATTGCTACCCCTGATATTTTTACTTCTGCTGAGGCATAATATGTTTTGGTCTAGTCTTTTCTCTTTATCCTGTGTGTATCTCTCTGCTTCAAATGTGTTTCTTACAAATAACATATTGTAGAATTTTGGTTTTTTTCCCCTACTATCTGTTTCTCTTTTAGGGGAGAGTTCATCCCATTCACATTTGTAGTTAAGATAGTAAGTATATATTTCCCTCCATGCTATCTTTCCTCTCCTACACTTTTCTATTTTTTTCTCATTCCTCCTCACTAATGTTTTGTTCCTGTTTTCCTTTACTTTTTCTTTTAAATTTTACTATTTACTTTAACCTTCCCCTTCTCTTTTATCATTCCCTTTTCCCCATTTCCACCCCATTACGTCCATGTATGGATAGGAGAGATTTTTGTTTTATTAAAGATTTTATTTGAGTTTTACAATTTTCCCCCCTATCTTACTTCCCTCCCCTCCCCCCATGGAAGGCAATCCATCAATCTTTACTTTGTTTCCATGTTGTCCATTGATCTAAATTGAGTGTGATGAGAGAGAAATCATATCCTTAAGAAAGAAACGTAAAATATAAGAGATAACAAGATCAGACAATAAGATATCGGGTTTTTTTTTCTAAATTAAAGGGAATAGTTCTTGAACTTTGTTCAAATTCCATGGCTCTTTATCTGGCTACAAATGGTACTCTCCATTGCAGACAGTCCAAAATTGTCCCTGGTTGTTGCACTGATGGAACAAACAAGTCCATCAGGGTTAATCATCACCCCCATGTTGCTGTTAGGGTATACAGTGTTTTTCTGGTTCTGCTCATCTCACTCAGCATCAGTTCATGGAAATCCCTCCAGGTTTCCCTGAATTCCCATCCTTCCTGGTTTTTAATAGAACAATAGTGTTCCATGACATACATATACCACAGTTTGCTAAGCCATTCCCCAACTGAAGGACATTTACTTGATTTCCAATTCTTTGCCACCACAAACAGGGCTGCTATGAATATTTTTGTACAAATGATGTTTTTACCCTTTTTCACCATCTTTTCAGGGCATAGACCCAGTAGTGGTATTGCTGGGTCAAAAAGTATGCTCATTTTTGTTGCCCTTCGGGCGTAGTTCCAAATTTCTCTCCAGAAAGGTTGGATGAGTTCACAGCTCCACCAACAGTGTAATAGTGTCCCAGATTTCCTATCACCCTTCCAACAATGATCATTATAGGAGAGATTTTTAAACCCAATTGGGAACATATGTTATTCCCTCTCTGGGCCAAATGTCTTGAGTAGCATTTACTCAGTGTTCACATTCTCCCTTCTTTTCCTCTACTATAATAGGTCTTAATGCCTCTTCACTTAATGTTATTTGTCTACTGATGCCTTAGTCTTCTGGTAAAGTCCTTCTTCTTATGTTTTTATAGTTTTATCCCTACAACCCCTTTGTCAAGACATGCCTTTTATCTGTCCTGATAGAAGTACTACTCTTAATGGTTGATTGACTGACAAGCAGCATTGACTTATAGTTACTAAGTACTTTCTCCCCTCTTCTGTCTCATTAGAAAGGTACTTCTTAAGTGTCATAAATCACATCAAATGATTGTCAATTTATACTACACCCTCTTTTCAAGTCCATGGACACCCAATTCTTACTAGCAAAGCTTCAGGCAAAGCAAAATCTGTTTATGAGGTTTTCCTGTACAGTCTCTCCAAGTACACTCTCTCCCTTCATCAACCATAGCTCTATATCCCTCTCCAATCAAAGAATCAGGTATATATTCTTTCCTTCTGGCCTTTAGCAACCCAGCCATGGTACTTAAATCTTCATTAACAAAAGTATGGATTAAGGCAAGATATAGTTATGTCCAACCATTCTAAGTATGCTCCCATCCTCTGCCCCTTTTGTACAATAACCTTCTTTAACTAAGGTATCTATATAGTAAAGTAAGGTCACTTCTGATTTAATTATATACAGAACCTCTAAATACACTTTAGTACTGGGATACCCTGAAGGTCACTTTTGAGAACTTTAGAATTGATTGCAAAGCATGGGAGACACTGGCACAGGACCACCCAGAATAGAATGCCCCATCAGAGAAAGTGTAATGGGCAAGGCAGAATTAAAGTAGCTCAAAGGAAAGGTGAGATATGAAGCTTCAGAGTAAAGACCCTAGCTCTTTGCACTGTAATTTGTCTCAAACATAGTGCTGTCATAGTCTTCTAATGAGGGATAAGAACCAACCATAGCTATATCCTCTAAGTACAATCCCTTCAACTGTATTCAACCCTTTACATGACCTAAGAGAAATACAGTTCTCAATAGTTATGTGTTATCTTCTCTTGGAAGGATGTATACAGTTTAATGTTTTTGACTAGTGTTTTATTTTCCCTTTTCCATTTACCTTTTTATGTGTCTCTTGAGTCTTGTATTTGAGGGTTTAAGTTTCTGTTCATTTATGGTCTTTTCATCATAAAAAGTTGGAAATACTCTATATTATTGAAAATCCATCTTTTCCCCCTTGCAGACTATGCTGAATTTTGAAGGACATTAATTCTTGGTTGTAATCCAAGGTCCTTTGCTTTCTGAAATATCATATTCCAGATCCTCCAATCCTATAATTTTGGAGCTGATAATTCTTGTGTTATTCTGATTTTGCTCCCTTTGTATTTAAATTGCTTCTTTTTTGGCCACTTGCAGTATTTTCTCCTTTAGTTGAGAATTCTGGAATAATTGTTCAAGGACGATTTTGTCTTCTTGATCTAGATTAGGACTGTATTCCATGATACTTTCCTGAAAGACATTTTCCAGGTTCTTATTTTGATATAAGCTTTCAGATACCTCAGTAATTTGTAAATTATCTCTTATAGACATGTTCTCCATTTTCTTCAATTTTTTCATCCTTTTGATTTGGTTTGATTGAATCTTTATACCTCATAGAGTCAATAACTTTTAATTGTCCAATTATAATGTTTAGGGTTCTATTTTCTTCAGTTAGTTTTTGTGTTTCCTTTTCAAGTTTGTTAATTTTACCTTTTGATGGGTTGCATTTCCTTTCCATATTTTGATTTGCCTTTTCTTTTTCTTTTTCTTTTTTGGCAAGGCAATGGGATTAAGTGATTTGCCCAATGTCACACAGTTAGGTGATTATTAAGTGTCTGGTGGTAGATTTGAACTCAAATCCTCCTGACTCTAGGGCCAGTACTCTATCCACTGTGCCACCTAACTGCCCCTGATTTGCCTTTTAGAAGAGTTACATACCCTTTCCAGGTAGTCAATTTGACTTTTAGATGAGTTGTGTTCCCTTTCCTGTTGGTCTATTTTATTTTTTCTAATGAGCTAGTCTTTTTCCAGTGGCTATTTTTATTTTTAAAGGAGATGATTTTTTTTGGTCAGTTTTTCACAATTTTCTTGCATGGCTCATTTCTTTTTTCCATTTTTCTTCCTCCATTCTTTGTTTTTAAAAATCTTTTTTTAAAATGCTTCCAGGAGGTTTTAGATTTGAGTCCAATTCAAAAACTCTTTTGAGGCCACCTATGTAGGTAAGTTGTCTCTGCCTTCTTCTTCTGAGAAGGCTTTTTTTCTCATCTCTTTCTGAACAGTTAGTTAGCCCTTTTTGTTTTTTTTTTTTTGCTCATTTTGGAAGTTGAGCTCTGCTCCTGGGCTAAAAGGAGTATAGTCCTAAACTTTTTGTACTTAAACTTATTGCTTGCCAAAGTGTTGCCTATGCAGCCCAGGTGCTGCCTATGCAGAGGTTTGTTTACTCCTTTATATCCAGGCTTTGCCTGTGCAGTAAGTTGTTCCCTACCCAGTCCTCTCTGTTGCCCTAGTGTTCACAGGCTCAGGCTTTTTCTGGGTTGGGACCTTCCCTGCTGGCCTACTCTCTATCTGAGTCAGGACCTGGCCTGCTGTCTGGTTGCTAGAATCTGAACTGTGCTGCAACTAGAAACATTCTACTGGCTTTCCCATTCTCTTGCCTAGTTAGGTTTTATTTCCTGTTTTCCCTGGAAAGATAGTCCACAATGTCTACAACTGAAAACTTGTTTTGTTCTTTTTTTTTTTTTGGTGGGATCTGTGTAGAGGCTTTATTAATGTTGTATAGGGAGAAGCTCTGGGAATATGCTAGCTTCATGTCACCATCTTGATTCTGCTCATCAAGTCTTGTATTTCATTTTTAGATATTCAATGCAGGATTTGACAAATCCCATTTTGTTGATTTCAGCATATTCTTCAAACCTATGAAATAATTTAAACATTGATTCTATTAGCCATTTTACGTTTAACTTTGTATCATCTGCAAATATGCAATACATGAGTTCTATGCTTTCATTTCTCTGTTTTCATTAGTCCCCTTCTCCTTTGTTCTAGTTTCAGAGGATGATCAGCCCACCTTCCTGCCAAGATGAATCCTCTTACTTGTCCCCTTAGCTTTTATCATCTCCTAATTCTACAAAGGTATCAATTGTTCTTCTTCCTCTCTTTTTCTCCTAATCTTTCCCTCAATCTCTCTCTTTCTTTTTTTCAATTTTTCCTTCTCTACTTAAAAAATTTCTTATCTTCTAGGTGAAGGGGATGCTAGGTATTAGAACACCTTTGATCAATAAACTTTACTCAGCTCATTTCATGAAATTAAAGAAGGGACAGAGAACTATGATAACAGGGTACTTAGCCCTTAAATGAAGTACACAGAGGGGTTTTACAACTCTTATCCCATATTAATATATAATGAAGTTCTTGTATTAAAATGGAAAGAATTAGAGGATAGCTAACTATGGTATTATAAAGAATTGGCCACATTTCCTAGTATCCCTTTATAAAGAGACATACTCCCTAGGAGGGAGTTGCTGCAAGAGGCAACTCCAAAGAGTCTGATCTCTGGAAGAAGAGAAAAGCAGATATTGGAAGAAGAGCCCACCTTTTTTAGAGGGAATTATCCTTTGTTCTTAATTGAGGAAGGAGTTCCCATTCCACACTAACATAACATCTTACAGCAGAACTCAGCAAGAATCAAAAGCAAGGGAGCCCTGTGTAGTTACATACCCATGAGTTATATACCCTGTTAAATGAAGGGAGACATTCAAGAGAACACACCACAAGAAGAGATTAGACCATTGGAATCAATGGAATCTCAAAATGTTATAATTTTAGAAGAGCAGATCCAATCATACAGCACCTCAAAGTTGGAAATTGCCTAGCATAAGCAAGTGTTAATGGGGGGGGGCACTAATTAAATGAAAGATATTCTTTTCCCTACCATTCCTTTATTCTCTTGTCATATTTGCAGTACTTCAAGAAGTGACCTGCAGTGGAGTCCATGACTGGGGAGGCACAAACACTATCAGAGTCAGTATTTTGCACTGTATAAGCATAGTAGAGGTAGCTCAGGCACACTTCCTTTAGCGAGGCAGCTGTACTGATTATCTCACCCAGTGGTTTTTTTGGGTGGCTACAATCAGTGATACTAACTAATTTTTGCTCATGTGAAATGTACCATTTAGACTGTGGAAAATGAGTATATATGATAAAAGCGTCAACAAACATTACATCAGTGATATGAAAAGAAATAACAACAGACGTGCTTATTTTATATTATTTTCACATTCCTACAGTACTCTGTTGTAGAAGTAAAAATAATCTACATTTTTTCCCCTCTCACTTTATTTTTGTTGAAGTTTTTCTATCTTTGTAGGAAGATGGGAGATTATGTTTACTTTTACAATAAGACTATTGTAGTAATGTGAAAATTAATAAAGAAGTAAACATAATCCCCCTACCCCCCCCTACAAAGCTAGAGAATCTTCAAGAAAAATAAAGTGAGAGAAAAAAGTTTACTTCAGTCTGTGTTCAGATAGCATGGGTGCTGTCTCTGGGACGGATCATTTTCTTTATCATAAGTTCATCAGGGGGGTGGCTAGGTGGCACAGTGGATAGAGCACAAGTACCTGAGTTCAAATCCAACCTCAGACACTTAATAATTGCCTAGCTGTGTGGCCTTGTGCAAGCCACTTAACCCCATTTGCCTTACAAAAAAACCTTTAAAAAAGTTCATCAGAGAAGTTGCTTCTGTGTTTTTTCCCCTACAATTGCTCTTGCTAACTATATTTCCCTCCATCCTATTCCTCCCCACTCCCATTTATTCTATTCTCTCTCCTCAAAAGTATATTGTATCTCACAACCCTCTCCCATGATCTTCCCTCTTTTCTATCCCCTATACCCCTCCCTGTCCCCTTTCTCCCATTCCTTTACTTTCCTTTTTACCTCTAGGAAAAGATGGAATTCTATACCCTAATGAGTGTATATATTATTTCTTCTCTGAGCTACTTCCAATGAAAATTAAGACTCACTCATTCCCCCTCACTTTCCCTGCTTCTACTCCCTTGAAAAAGTTTTTTCTTGCTTCTTTTACTTGAAATATCTTAGCCATTCTATCTCCTCTTTCCCTTTCTCCCAGTACATCCTTTCTCATCTATTGACTCCATCTTTATAATATATTATATCTTCATGTTCAGTTCCCTCTTGTGCTTTGTCTATATATGTTCCTTCTAACTGCTCTTATAAATGAGAAGGTTCATATGAGTTATCTATCCCATCTTTCCAAGGCATGTGCTTATTGTATGCATTCAACCCAGTTCCTGAGCCACAGCTTACCCAGTTGCCTCACCTCATATTTTTTCTCATCATTGAGGTTAAATATGCAAATTAAACTATTTTTGTCTAGGAAAATGACTGAAATCATTTAGCAATTACATAGCACAGATCAGTGAGAAAGTATTAATATTTATTTTTTCATTATTTTATTATTATTTTATCATTATTTATCATTTTTTTTACTTTTTGTGATGTCAGGAGAGGCTTTTCCTCCTCTGTCTCCCCTGACCACATGTCTCTGACTTCCAAGAAGCATGATATATTTCCTGCTGTCTAAATAGCCACTCACTATTCAATGCTCCTACAATCTAGTTTCTGTCCTTGCTCTATTACTGAAATGCTCCTTTCAAGATTACCAATGATGACTTTTAACTTAAATACAGATTTAAATTACTTTAAAAACTTAATATTGAAAATCAATACAATCAAACTTGATTATGACTACATTCAAATTAAATTTGGCAAATAAAATATCATATCAGCTTTTCACGTATTTCCCCCAAAAATTTTACCAGCATTCTTTCTTTATCTAACCACATTCATAGTGTGTATATTACACTTCTGTTTTTTCCTTCTTTTCTTCTTAGTGATATTCCATAAAGGTCTTTAGAAAATTTTAAAATTTCTCATGTTTTCATAGATCTAAGATCTGGAAAGGAGTTGAGAGGCTCAATTGCATTTTTCCATTATGCTACCTTCACGATCTAGGTTAACATTCCTCTACTGTTGAATATTTAAGATGTTTCCAAGTTTTTTGCAATTGCCTCTAATGATGTTTTTAATAAATATAGGAAGGGAAAACTCATATTTCATTTTGTTTTGAGTATATATATAATATATATATATATATATATATATATATATATATATATATATATAATCAAATAGAATAAGGCTGTTTTTGAATATGTTCCTGAGGTCTGGCAGATTTTTTTTCTAAAAAGAATCTACAAACTTTGAAGTCTAATAGCAATACTTCTTTTTCTATAATTGTGACAATATTGTATTTCATTTTTTCATTTTTTCATTTTTATTTTATTTTTTAGGTTTTTGCAAGGCAAATGGGGTTAAGTGGCTTGCCCAAGGCCACACAGCTAGGTAATTATTAAGTGTCTGAGGCTGGATTTGAACTCAGGTACTCCTGACTCCAGGGCCGGTGCTCTATCCACTGCTCCACCTAGCCACCCCCATTTTTAAAAATTTTTGCCAGTATGAAGAATATGGCATGGTAACTCAAAATCCTTTTAATTTGCATCTCATTGAATGATAATAAGGTTGACCTTATTTCAAGGGACAACTAACAATTTGCTATTCCTCTCTAGTAAATTGCTTTTCAAATCTACCAACCACATTTTTGCTCTGGAAATTATCTTTCTGAATTTTTAATAGACCTGAGCACCATCATCAATCTGATGCTATAGCTCTAAAGGTCTTTAGAGAAGATGAAAGGAATGAGATATTGAAGATGATCATGATAATGTTCCCTACCCTACAAATATAAATCTCTATATATCTTGGGGAACTCCACAAGTAAATTGTATGGACTGATCCATTGCCCATAATTACCTGAATATTAAAGAGCTCCATGGAAATGAAATAATAGGATACCACATCTAGTCTTCATAATTTCCAAACATTTTCTAACATAAAACTTTTAAAAGATAAGCCTGGCAAAGGAAATCAAAATCATGTGGGAATGTGAAAAGGCAAATATCATCTGGGTTATTTGATTTATTAGTACACTTGTACTAAAAATGTTTTCAATGAGGCTAAAGAGGGTGAAATCATATCACATTATTTTTATTCAACTACAAAATGGTTTATTTTGTCTATCTTAGCAATAGTACATAGAACACTGACAATAAAGGAATAAGAGAAATGAGACTTGCTCTAGAACCATTTCTATTTAAACCCCATCAAAAAAGAAGTGAAGAAGAGGTAACAGTTCATATTTAAATAGTGCTGCAAAGCAGCAAAATCTCTTACATAGACTCATTTGATCTGTTATGTAAGTGATTCTTACTCCCATTTTACACATGAGAAGATTGTCCTTGAGAGTAGTTATGTGATTTAATTACCCAGGATCACAGGGGCAGTAAGATTTGGGCAAAGATCCTCCATTCAGTCCTTGATGCATAATGCCTTACTGTTTCATTAGATCTCAAGTTTTTATCTGTCATATTTGCCATGAATATTATTCCCAATTAAATATATTTTATATTATTTTTAATTGAATGTCCTTTCAGGGTTTTTTTAGTGATTCTAGTGAGATGAAATATGAAAAGTCTTTCTAAAGCACTATGTAGATTTATTCACTGTAATCATCTTTATTATTTTTTAAACTTTTTATTTATTTAAGGCAATGGAGTTTGAGTGACTTACCCAAGGTCACACAGCTAGGCAATTATTAAGTGTCTGAGGCTGGATCTGAATTCAGGTCCTCCTGACTCCAGGGCCAGTACTCTATCTGCTGCACCACCTAGCTTCCCCCATCATTATTATTGTTATTAATCTCTTCATTGCAATTGCCACTGATTATCACAATATCTTAATTTTATCTCTTTACTTGATTTCCATGATTATTCGAACTTGGGTTTAAAGTTCAGCTTTTGTAGTTAATACTGTTTGTGATTTTTGCCACATCTGAAATTAGAATCTGTAAAATAAGATCAACTGTTAATGACCTCTGAAGTTTCTTTTACATCTTATCTAGGAATCAGCCCTCCTAGGAATTTTCTGATATTTCTTTTGGATCCTCTTCATTGTTTTATATTTCTTTTCCAGAGCCTAACTTTTGAGGTCCCTTTGGTTTTATCTTTGATCTTTTCATTCTATTCTCTCAAATTTGATAATGCAACATATTTCTTGTGGCTTCAATGATCACTTTCAATCAAATGAAGTCATACTCTTGGGATCTAAACTGATCTCTCCCTTGGCTCTAGTTTCATATGTCTAAGTTTCATATAACAAGTTGTTTACATTCATCTTGATGATCCACTGGCATATCAAATATGACATATATAAAACTGAAATCACCATGCTTCCATATATGACCCATTTCTAAGCTTCCTGATTTCTCTTGCTAGCACTGTCATCCTTCTAGTTACCCAGGCTAAAAAAAAAAAGATCATCTTTGACTGGCCTTTCCTCCACACTTCAATGTCTGATCATTTCTCTTGCATTTATCTCCAGTTCACCACTCATCTCTTTCAGTTACTAATCAAAGCTCAACTGAACTATTTATTACCCTCCTAATTGGAAGCAATTTGAAATTATTCCAAGAAAGTAACTAAAATAATCATACTCTTTGATCCACAGAAACCATTGCTAGGCGTATTTCTTTTTCCCCCCATTTATTTAATTATTACATTTTGGTTTTTGAATTGTCCCCTTCCCTCCCTCCCAACCCCATTAAAGAAGGCCAACATTTGATATAGATATATGTATGGAATTCATATATCAGTTCTTTCTCTAGAGATGGAAAGAATTTTCCTCTTTATAAATTCTTTGTAGTTGAGTTGCATATGGGAAAAGGTTCTTCTTACCCAGATGTAATTTCTTGGGAAAACTTAAAGCAGTAACATTGCAACTGACCAGAATAAAAATGACTTGAAACCAGTTCTAAAGTGTAAAGGGTTCTTATAAAGTAGTCCTACTGGTTTATTCATTGTGACTTTTTTAAAGGGAGATATGAACATTTCCTGGAGTAGTCATGACTTCAAGGAAAAGAGAACTGGACTTGAGTCAATAGACCTTAGGTTCAGATTCCATCTCAGATGCTTATTAGCTGCATAACCATATGGAAATAACTTCTACTTCTCTGAAATCATTTTTTTTCATCCTTAAAAGAGAATGATGATGCTTCCTACCACACAAAGTTATGAGGGAAACACTTTGCAAAGCGTAAGCACTACCTAAGTGTTATTTTATTATTGTTATTATTTTTAATAAACACTTCAATAAAAATGAAAGCCTATACTATATAATGGGTGTACATAAAATTATATCAGACACTAGCACCTGCTCTCCACTTGTATTTGCTAATGTATCCTGAATATTGAGTCACTAATGTTTCTACATTAATAAAGGCAAACTGGTTAGCCTCTTCTTTCTACAAATTTTCACCTGGGAGCTCATTTTAATGTTTGGGTTATAAAAAGGATTTATTTTGAAAGCTGTGGCAGGTCATTTGCCATAAAGAACTGTGCTGTTTAGCCCAGGGGCCTTGCCTAAAGGATTAGGGGCCTCAGCCACATTGAAATTGTTACTAAATCTGAAGTCATAAATTTTAGGATTGCATACAAGCTGCTAGTAGGACTTTCTGTTTTCAGGCAGTCAATCATGTTGGAGAGTATTAGATAGAATATGCACACAAAGGCTCCATATTCTCATCCCCATCCTTTCCTTTTGATGAGTTTCTAGGTCTGTCAGTGTCAGCTTCCCCAGGACTAACCTCGGTGGCCCACCTTTGGCTACTGCTCGTCCTCTTACGAACAGAAGCAGGGGAAATGGTTAGTCACCTGGTCTTTGAAGTAGAGAATGGGTCAGAATGAAGAAGATCTGTGAAAAAGAGTCTCAATGATAAGGAAATAGATGTCTAATTCTCTAGAGAGGGCACTAACACCAGTGGCCAGTTGGGAAGAAGGGATGGAGCCCCAGCTTTTATTCTTTCTTTTATTAAGTAAAGTGAAAATGGAACCAAGCTTCAGGAAGGAGATTGGGCCATTTAAGGAAGTTCAGTTAGTTTAGATACGTGTTGTTACAACTGACCCTCAAAGAATTTGAGAGAAGGCAACATTTATTTGTTGCTTATTTTAGAATAGTAAAACTTGTTTAAAACATTTTTCTCATATACAAAATAAAACTCCATGGATTTAGAAGTAGGGTCTAATGTGACAAGGTAAGGTCCATAACCACATAAAAGGTCTGACTTAGCTAATAATGGGAGATGGTACAGACAGGGTGAAGGGAATTACAGTTCTACTCTGTTTATTTTTCTTAGACTTAGCAAGATCTAAATTAGGCACTGGTTGTTTTTTGAGAAATATCGCAAGCTAGTTCTAGAACTAACTTCCCCTAATCCCCTGTTTAGATTTGAGCTACTCTTTGCATGAGCACCTACTTAAAACGATATGTCATAAGTTCCCTACTGATATGTGTACTTTTACAAGCCAGCCAAAGGATGCCTTAAGTAAAAGCAAAAGAATTTAATCAATAGCAGAGCAAATAACAAGAAAATATTTCCTTATGCATACAAGGGTATACTTTTACAGAGATTACTACACCAATAATATCAAACTAAAATAGAAATAAAAACTATTAGTCAGTACCGATTGATATTACCTATGTTTTATTGCATTTTTGTTTTGTTAAATATATCCAAATTACATTTTAATCTAATTCGGACACAGATGGTGTTGTGGACTGTGGGCTGCAAGTTTGACACCTCTGTATTACCCCCTTAATAGAAAATGGCATCAGAAACACTCATAGCAGGCATATAGATAAATTCATGAGTGGCTGGTGTAATTCATACCTCTGAAACTGAAAAGTTGTTAATGTTCTTTCAGGTTAAGAAATCATACTAATTTCTGTAATACTGTATATTTGTCCTCCCTAAGGATGTTATATAGGGCATCTCTAGGGAGTCTGGTGATTAAATTGCTTTCTGAATGTTGTCTGTCAAATAATAAATGCTATAAATGCTTATTGATTGATTACTATGATTTAATTATCAGAATTCTTCAAGAACAGGTTACTACTCTATATTATCCTTACAGGAATATTGAAACTGGACCTCTTCCTGAGAGTGAGAACTATTGAAAGCCCTTCACAACCTGATGATGATGATGATGGCAATAGTGATGGTGGGGATGGTGATGATGATGATGATGACAGTAACAGCTAATATTTATTATTTATTGTCTATTATGTGTCATGAATTGGTTAAGTGCTTTATAGTTATTATCTTTACAACAATATTGCAAGGTAGGTACTATTATTATTCCCATTTTACAGATGACAAAATGGAGGCAAACAGATTTAATAACCTACCCAAGGTCACACAGTAATTGATTATGGTGGGACTTGAACTCTGGTCTTCTTGATGCCAGGCTCAGTGCTCTATGTATTAGGCCACCAAGCTACATGTGACTGACCCTTCATCCTAGATAATTCTGGAGATATATGTTCTTTTTGTGGCATTTCCTGCAGAGCTGAGTTCCTAGAACACTTATAGCAACCTATGTCTACTGGCTCAGTGCTGTAAGATTTGTGCTTTGGAATGGCATAATAATTTTTGTTTGGTTGACCCTGAGGTCTCTGTGTTAACAGAGCTGTAGGAAGGAAGTTGTGCCAAAGAATACTAAACCCTGAGCCCAGATGATCACAACCTGAGATTTTAAGAGAAATGACTTCACTTTGTCTTGATTCCTCCCTGCCCAATTCTCAGAGACTTTGGTGACTCTCAAAGAGATTATAGGAATGGTTTTTGTGGAGGCAAATCTTACTCAGAATCCAGCTATGCTTCACAGATTGAAGGGAGAGTGAGAAATAGTAGACATTTCTATCAAAAGTCTATTGAGTAGTCAGTCTTTCTGGTTTAGTGTCCTCTTTGAAACATCAATATAGCAAACAATAAGGGATTCCATCATTCCAAAGTGTAAGATTTCAGTGTTGAGATCAAACACATTTTTGTTTTCCTCTGAAAGTGGCTCAGAACCAAGGGAACAGTATGTATTTGTGTCACCCAAACAGCCAGGACAAAGACCAACTCCATGCATTCTCCATGGGATATGAATGCTTCAGATACTCTCCCCTCAGCTATTACCAAAAATATTTGAGGTTTTCACTAAAGTATCTGGATCAGAAGTTGGAAGACATGGCTTCTAAATCCAGTTTTTTGCCTCTCTACTTCACTTTCCTCGTTTGTAAAATGAAGGAGTTGGTCTTGATCAGGGCTTCTTAATCTTTTTTTATGTATCATGAATATCATTGGCAGTTTGCTGAAGTTCATTTCAGGACAATTTTTTAAAATCATTATTGAAGAAAATGCTAAATTTCACTTAGAAGTTAGTGAAAATAATTTGTTCCAGTCCATGTTCACAGATCCCTTGAAATCTTATCTATGAATTCCAAGTTAGGAATCCTTGGACTAGATGATCTTTGAGGTACCTTCCAATTCTTAAGATTCTTTGGTTCTCTATGGAATTCATTCCAGATATTAGACAGAATTCTGTTGCATGCTGGGGCAGGACTATCAGGTCAAATTCACATACTGGGCAGAGAAATGTTGTTCCATGGTTGATAGTTCCTTAGGTCTTGATGCTTTGATTTTCAGAGATTCCCATAGCCTGCAGTGGGCTCTAGCTTCAGAAAGAATCTGGTCCCTTTACAAAAAGGAGGGGAACTTTTTATGAGTTCTCATGGACTGGCAGAGCCCTGAACATGCTTTGTATATATTCTTTTGGTTTCTTGCCCTCCACAGTGAAACTACTTTTCTTGGCCCATCCAGATGTACAAACTTGCTGTTATAAAGCAGCATTATTACTCCCACGCTCACATTAGCAATTGATTGAAGTGTGGTTTCTCAAGATGGGGGGAGGAGGAAATAGTACAGAACAATAAGGCAATAGTCTCTTGTGTTGAAGTGGTACAACAGCTCCAGGAGAATCAGGTGTGAACAGAAGAAGATGAATACTAAATAGTCCAAGATGAACTGTGGAAGCCCTGAAGCAGACTAAAAAAGTCTCATGGCCTGTCAATCATATATCAGATTCAGCCTAATCCATTTCAGTGTGATTAGAACAAAGTTATTTTACATTAACCTTAAATCTTTCTCCTCTTTACCTTTCTTCCATCCTTCTATCCTCTTCATCCCACAACTTCATGGGGCATGGGTTCTACTTTCAATGGAAAGAATGTGAGAAGAGTTGTCTGTCACCTGATAACATCACTTCTCTGAAACCTGAGAGGGAGGAGATACATACTGGTTTTTTTTAGGTTTTTGCAAGGCAGTGTGGTTAAGTGGAGATACATACTGTATCCAAATTTCAGGAGAGTCTGGGTAGCTTTTGAAGGAGGAAGGGTATGGAAGAGAGAAAGAGAAGTGTATTCTGTTTTGGTCTCTATGTGTCATATATTTGGCTCATCATATGAGATATACAAAGTTTCACTCAGCCTTGGTTGGCACCAAGTCTTGTGATGCCATGAACTGTGATTGATGTCTGTTGGTTAAAGTGCTGGCTCATTAATGGGAGAGAAGCAACCTCTATCATGGGAAGGAAAATTATGCTTACAACACAATGCAGCCAGAGAGTGAGATTGCATAGCTGGTATCAGTCAAAGGGAATGATAGCAGGCGCTAACCAAAATACATTAATCCATCTAAAAAGCCAGAGCGGCCACTGACTGCCCAGAAACAGTCTGTTTCTCTCAAGGCATCAAGTCGATACATATTTAGCTTTGGAAAAGTGAAGCTAAGTGTTTTGTGTATCTTGCTGCATTGTAAACAAAGCTCTAAAGTTCTCTGTGTTAGCAAATGAATCTTTATCAAAATTACAAAGAATCCATCAGTCTTCTTGGCTTAGCTCGCCCTACTTCTTTCCAACCAGGTGAATTGCCCAGAATTATAATTAAGAAAAGTAAAATCCTGCCTGCTTTTACCCATCTTATATTGTGCTAAAAACTCCACCCAAATGACTTGTGGATGAATGCGGAAAACTTCCTTTCCACAACTCATATAACATGTTGTACCAATTGTGAGATGTGTCTAACAACAGACATCTGTTGCAGAATAATAGAGTCCAAAGTACTTATCTATCCAGCTTCCACAGTTAAACTGTATGCATTCTAGTGGGAAATACATTTTATTCTCACTTGTTAGCTCTAGCTATTCTCAGGAGTGATGGGTGATCCATTCCGATCCCTTCTGTTCTTGGATAAAAGTATTTACTTTGGCTGAGTAAGGGAAAATCTCACCCATTATTTACTGTTTTCTTGATCCCAGGGCAGTGATAGACTATGGGACTTTGTTCCAAACATGTGTCTGCTTTTATGGATCTCTTGCTAAGATCCTGTAGTTTCCCCTAATAGCTCAATAGTAGTATTTAGTGACCCCATTGAACTAGCAGATCATCTCTAATGGGAATTATGTTAAAAGAAGAGGTTTGAACTTCTGGGAAGAATAAAGAAGCATGAGCATTAGGCTTTGGATTTCCAAACCTTCTACCCATTTTACTATGTAATCCTGGGCAGGGGTTTTTTACTTTCTGTTGCCTCAGTTTACCTGAGGCAATTCTCTGAGAACACATTGTTCTTTTATAATGTAGGATTCTCTTGAGGAGCCAAGTTGGTAGTGTAAAGGTAGGGACTTATTTGGGCTCTTTCCCAAACCACTCCAAATAACTTTGAATGATTCTCTGGACCCATAAATTCTAGAGTGGCAGAACTCACAACTAGACTGAGTGAAACAATTATCTAGCCCAAGACAAATTGGAAGATCTGGGGGGAATATCTGTGGTACAGGGGTGAGAAAGGACGCTCCCCAGGCCTTATCAGAGCGAACTAGCCCTAGCAAGCCAGTAATATTCGGGAGAATGACTGGGTCAGTGGCACTGGTGGTGGTTTCCAGACCTCTCAGCCCAGAGACTGCTAAGGATGCTTTGGAAGGTCATTAAGAAAAGTTTGCCACACCAGGGTGAGAGTGGAACAAAGTCCAGCTCAAGCCTCAGAAATGCAGGTCTGATCTCAGCAGACCAGAAGCAGACCTTGGGAGTCAATGAATCAGCAGTGGCAGCTGCTTCTGGAGCTTTCAGACTAGGGATGGTAAAGGGGTTGGAATGAGAGTACAAGGATCACTGAGGCAGGACTTTGTGTCTTTGCGCAAACTCAGATCTGGATCTAAGTGTGGGGACCCAAGCCCAGGAAGAGGAGCAGGGTCACAATGGAATTTACTGCCATAGCTGAGCTGGGACCCTCCTCAGAGTTCCAGGGCAGAAAGGAATTCTGGTGGTCACACACAGTCCAGAGCACAGTATTTGTAGCTTTTCAAAAGACCTTGGAAGAATTGAAAACTTTCAGATTCCTAGAATGGCTGTAAAAATCCCTAAAAGCTTGGGATAGTGTACCCTCCACCTTGGAAGCAGAACCCCATCTTAAAAGAAAAAAAACATTAAAATCACATCATAGGCTGGGGAAATGAGCAATCAATAGAAGGAAAAACATCCAATTATAGACAGTAACTATGGTCATAAGGCAGATCAAAATACACATACAGAAGTAAATAGTAAAGTCAAAGCTCCTGAAACCAAAGCCAAGAAAACTATGAATTGATCTCAAGCCAAAAACAATATTGAAAATTGAGGAAGGAAGTTTGAGGAAAAACTGGGAAGATAAATGAGAGTGAAATGTCAAAATCATGAAAACTGAATCAACAACTTAGTGAGGGAGTTACAAAAATTACTGAAGAAAATAATGTTTTAAAAACTAGACTGACCAACTGGAAAAAAGAGGTCCAAAAAAACCAATGAGGAGAAGAATGCCGTAAAAAACCAAAATTGGTCAAATAGGAAAGAAGATACAAAAGCTCATAGAGGAAAATAATTCCTTAAAATATAGAATGGAGCAAAGTGAAACTGCTGATTTTGTGAGACATCAAGAAACTATAAAACAAAACCAAAAGGATGAAAAACTAGAAGGAAAATGTAAAATATCTTATTGAAAAAACAACCGACTTGGAAAACAGATTCAGGGAAATAATATAAAAATTACTGGACTATGCAAAAGCCATGATCAAAAAAAGAGATATTAGACATTTCTTTTTAAGAAATCATCAAAGAAAACTGCCCTGATATTCTAGAAGCAGAGGGTAAAATAGAAATTGAAAGAATCTACCATTCCCCTTTCTAGAAGATATATCCAAACGAAAACTGCTAGTAGTATTATAGCCAAATCTCAAAGCTCCTAGATCAAGGAGAATATATTACAAAGCAGCTAGATACAATTAAAATATTGTGGAATCACATTAAGGATAACACAAAATTTGGCAGCTTCTATATTAAGGGGTCATAGGACTTGGAATAAGATATTCCAGAAAGCAAAAGAGCTTGGATTACAACCAAAGATCAACTACCTGACAAAACTGAATGTAATTTTTCATGGGAAAAGATAGACATTCAATGAAATAGGGAACTTTAAAACTGTCCTGATAAAATGATCAAAGCTGAACAGAAAATTTGCTTTTCAAATAAGAGACTCAAGTGAAGCATAAAAAAGCAAACAGGAAAGGATAATCATAAGGGACTTCCCTTCATGGGAAGATGATACTGATAACTCATATGAATTTTCTTATTTAATAGTACAGTTTATTAGGAGCATATATAGAAAAAAGCACAGGTGGAAATTGAATTTGAAGAGATAATATATTTTAAAAAACTGGAATCAATGGGTGAGAGAGGAATGTACTAGGAGAAAGGGAAAGGGGAAGGCAGAGTGGGTAAGTAATTTAACATAAAAGAAGCAAGCAAAAGCTTTTGCAGTGGATTCAAAGAGTGAGGCGGTAAGGAGTAATCCATTAACCTTGCTCTCATCAGAATTAGCTCAGAGAAGAAATAACACACACACATACACACACACACACACACACACGCACAAATTAGGTATAGAAATCTATCTTACCCTTGAGAAAAATAAAAGGGGAATGGGATGGGAAAAAATTTCTGGTGGGTGATAGAGGAGAGGCAGGATTGAAGGAGGGGGTAGTTAGATACAAAACAGTTTGAGGAAGGATTTGGTAAACAGAGAAAGAGAATAGAATAAATGGGAGTGGGGGGAAAGGATGGGGGCTAATAAAATTAGCAATAGTAACTGTGAGAAAAAGTATTGAAACAAGTTTCTCTTATAGAGACCTCATTTCTTAAACATAGAGAACTGAGTCAAATTTATAAAAAATAAGAGCCATTCCCTCATTGATAAATGATCAGAAATATGAACACTTTTCAGATGAGATTATCAAAGCAATCTATTTTGTTCTTGTCCTTCATTGTATAAGAAGACCAAAATGACATCACTATGTTTGAGACAAATTAAAGTATGTCCAACTGTGACTGATCAGACCAATATCAGCCTGGAATGCTCTACCACAGGTTGGGCACAAATAGTTCATCTGAATGCCTGGGGTGATTACTCTAAATTTATATATGTTGCATTTTCTTAATAGGTGCCTCAATTAGGTCCTTATCATAGAGCACAGGACCCTCTTTGACCACCATACTTGGTGGTCTTTTATCAGCATCTCCCAATGCTGTACCATCAGTTCTAAAGTTCTTCAATGAGACCTTCAGGGTGTCCTGGTATTGCTTCTTCTGATCCACTTTTGAGCACTTGCCTGATGCAAGTTCTCCATAAAATATTTTTTGGGAAAGTATTCATCTGGCATTCTAACATGTCCAATCCATCATAGTTATGCTCTCTGTAGTAATGTTGGAATGCTTGTCAGTTTAGCTTGATACCAGTGCCTGGTATCTTCTACTGCTAGGTGACCTTCAGAACCTTTCTAAGATGATTTAAATGGAAGTGATTCAGCGTCCTGACGTAGGTGCTGGCAGAGTGTCCAGGTTTCACAGGTGTATAGCAATGAGGTCAGCACAATGGCTCTGCAGACTTTCAGTTTAGACGTTGTCTAATACCTCTTCTCTCCCACACTTTCTTTCAGAGACTCCTAAAAACTGAGCTAGCTCCGACAATGCATGTGTCAACCTCATTGTCAATGTGTACCTCCCTGGAAAGAACACTGTCAAGTTAACTTGTTCACAGTACTCAAAACTTCTCCATTTGCTGTGATCAATGGTTCCACATATGGATGGTGTGGTTCTAGCTGATGGAGTACCTGTGTTTTCTTGCTGTTAATTGTTGGACTACAATTAGCATAAGCAGCAGAGAATCGAACCATACTTTGTTGTATCTCTGCTTCAGAGGCTACATTGAGTGCACAATCATCTGCAAACAGAAGATAATGCACACGACACTCCCTGAATTATAGTCTTTTCAAGTTAAAGAATTTGCCATCAGTGTGGTAGCTGACCTTAAGGCTTTGTTCATCCTCAGGGAAGGCATTTGATAACATGGCTAAAAATATCATGCTAAAAAACTTGGAGCAAAGACACATTCATGTTTCACTCCATTGGTGACCAGGAAATCTCAAGGGTATTCTCCACTATCCAGAACCCAGGTATGCATGCTGTCATGAAATTCATGTACAATACTGATGAACTTCTCCAGGCAACCAAACTTTGACATAATTTTCCATAAACCCTTATGAATGATGGTAAAAAAGGCCTTAGTCAGATATATAAATGTTGTATACAGATCTCTATTCTGTTCCTGGCATGTTTCCTGGACTTGTAAGGCAGCAAGAAGCATATTGACTGTTCCTTGACCCTTTCTGAAGGATCAGCCTAATGAGAAGGTCTCTGGTAACAATCTTACCAGCAGTTACTGAAAGAATTGATTCTAATGACTAAAAAAAAATCTATTCCCCTTACCTTCGTAGAGATGGATGATAGAGGTTTCCTTGAATTCTTGGGGGATAACCTCTTCATGCCATATAACCTGGAAAATTTCAGTCAGCTTTTGGATGAGCAATTGTCCCCCTACCTTGTAGCTTTCAGCTCGAATAGAATCAGAACCAGGTGCTTTGCCACTTGAAAGAAGTCTAATGGCATCCAAAAATCTCTTCCCAGCTAGGACCGAATTGACTTCATCTTCAGGTAAGTAGTCAATGGTTTCTGCACTGATTGATGATTATCTGTTAAGAACACTATGGGGGGCAGCTAGGTGGCAAAGTGAATAGAATTTAGGCCCTGGAGTCAGGAGGACCTGAGTTCAAATCCAGCCTCAGACACAATTACCTAGCTGTATGTCCTTGGGCAAGTCACTTAACTCATTTCCTGGTAAAAAATTTAAAAAAAACCACTATGAAAGTGTTCAGCCCATCTCCCTAGGATTATATCACTACTGTTGATCAATGTGGATTCATTAGCACTGAGCAGTTGAGACATGCCATTGGTCTTTGATCCATAAATATCTTTCAGGGCATCAAGAAAGCACTTTGGTTTGTTACTATCTGCATAAAACTGAATTTCAACTGTCTTCTCACTGAGTCAAGAGTCCTGCATCTCTCTAAGCTATGCTTTGTATTTTACTTTTGATGGGAATTAAATGCTGCTTTCTTAGAAATGAATGAACTATACTGCTGGTAAACCCTGTAAGATTCTTACTTATCACTTTGATGTTTGTGATTGTTCTGACCCAGATGAGATATGCAGTGCTATATACCAGATCTCTGAAAACTGCCTACTCTTTTTCTGCATCTCTATTACAAAATGTATATTGGTTCAGTTTTGCCTCTAATTTAGCATCCAATCTCTTGACATTAATTTTTCAAGTATCCATTTTGCCTTTGGACTGCCATTTTGGTTGAATGTGAATATTTAGCTTGGAGAGTATGAGTCTGTGATCAGTTCAGTGTCCTGTTCCACACATTGCCTTTGTCACTCTCACATCCTGTTGGTCTCATCTCCTTGTAATCACATAGTCTATTAGATGCCAATGTTTGCTATGAGGGTGCATCCAGGAAGTTTTATTGTGTTTAGGTAGATGGAAGACAGCGTTTGTGATGAGGTCATGAGATAATCAAGTCTTCAGTAGTAGGTAATCTTTGGTGTTGTTTCCAACTCTATTCCTTCCAAGGTCTCCCTGCCATGTCTGATAATCTGAGCCTATTCTAGCATTAAAGTCACTCAGAATTTTAAACTTATCCTCTTTTGGTACATTGATGTGTCTCCAGTCTTCATAAAATTTATTTAAATCATTTAAAAATATCCTAACTCACTATTGATAGAAGAAATGTGGGTTGGAACAATTATGAGAAACTACCTTATACCCTTTGAATTTACTTTTAGGCCAGAAAGAGAAAATGACAAATATTGGAAAGGATTCAAGGAAAATGAGACATTAATGTGCTTTTGTAGGAGCTAGGAAATGATTCAACAACACTGCAGAGCAATTTAGAACTATGATTATACCTTGACCTGGCAGTGCCACTACTAGAAAAGATGAAAAACAGGAAGGAAAAGGACCTATATGTATAAGGATATTTTTAACAGCTCTTTTCTGGTGGCAGGGAGCTGGAGATTGAAGGGGATGTCCATCAGTTGGGGAATGGTTGAATAAATTGTGGTATGTGATTATGATGAAATGCTATTCTCATATAAGAAATGATGAATCAGACAGAGGCTCTCAGTATAATACATGAGCAGATTCAATGGTAAATGCACTATACACAAAGTAATAGCAGTATTGTAGGATGACATAGTATGAATGATTTAACCCTTTCTCAGCAATGCTGTGACCCAAGAGAACTCTGAAGGACATATGATAAAGAATACTGTCTATCCCAAAGACAGAACTGATGGTGCCTGACTACAGATTGAAGCATGCTTTTTTTCCCTTAAAGTTACTCTTTTCTCATGGGGGGCTATTTTTTACTTTTACAACATGACTATTGTGGTAATGTTTTTTCATGACTACACATTTTAATCTACATCAAATAACTTGCTTTCTCAATGAGGGGGATTGGAGTGGGAGGAAACAGAATTTGGAACTCAAGGTTTTATTTTTTCTAATTGCTATTTTATTTTATTTCTCCAATTGCATGTTATGAAAGTTTTTCAACATTCATCACCTTGCATATTTAAAAGTTGCACAATTTTCTACCACATTCCCTTTCTATTCTCCTTCCATCAGCAGTAGTCTAGTAAAAGTTGTACATGTACATTTGTATTTAAGAAGTTTACTTATTGGTCATTTTGTGTATGAGAAATTAGGGCTAAGGAAAAAGAATGAAAACCATTGGATTGGAAGAAAAACCACAAAAAAAATGTTTAAAAAGTGAACATAGTAGTCATTCAGATTCTTTGGTTTTTGTTCCCCCCGCCCCAGATGTGGAACAAAAACCAAAGAAACCAAAGAAAGGTTTCTGAGGGTTGTCCCAAATCTCTGAACTGTGGAGAGGAGCTATATCCATCATAGGTGATTGTCTCACAATGGTTTTGTTAATTTGTACAATGGAGCTCAAGGTTTTAAAAGAGAATGTTGAAACTTATTTTTGCATGTAACCAGGGAAAAACCAAAATATAATAAAATTAAAAAAATTATAGACAAAAAGAAAAAAGTTCTCTTGAAAGAGTCAATTGGCTTGATAGCAGAGAAGAAAGCCAGGTGAGAGAGCGTTTTTGCTGTTTGCCATTATGGACTGCCTGTACTAAAAAATATTAAGTGCTTTGAGATCTGTCAACAGAAGACCTGGCTCTAGCAGAGTCTGTGCCTAGGCTTTACACATTCAAAGAACAAAAAACCCAGAAAAAATACTTTCCTTTCCTCAGAGAGTTTTTATTCTACTGTGGGAGACATACAGACAGATAGAAGTAGATAAAAATGATATAGATATTCAAGTGTGTAAATTCAAAATAATGCCAACTAATTTTAAGAGGGAGAGAGTCATAATAATTAGGGAATAATGATAATGGGACTCCAACGTTCCACTTTGAAGGAATTGAGTTTCTGAATTGGACATAGGGAGGAAGTATGGTCCATAATTAGAGATTGCTCAGGCACAATTGAGAGGTGAGAGATGGTATATCTTCAATATGGAAAAGCTAGCAGACTATTCTGATTGAAATAGAAATTATATAAAGAGGAATAATAGAGGACTTTAAAAAATAGAATGAGAATTTTCTATTATGAAACTGCTTTGAAAAATTCCTTAATAAAAATATTATACAGAAGTAAGAGACAATATGATTTAGTGGATAGTATTTTAATCTTAGTATCAGGACAATCTTCACTCTAATCCCATAAAATCTGGATTCAACTGACAATTATTAACTTTATGATGCTGATTAATGAATTCATCTCTATGTGCTTCCAGCAACTCTCAGATCTGCTCTACTAAGTCTCAATTGAGTTGTTCATAAATATTGATAACAATAGGCCTTTCTATTTCCTTGTGGGTCACATTTGAGACCCCAATAGTGTCCATCCTGGGAGCTATTGCTAGGTATTATGGCGCATAAGGTAAAAAACTAGGAGAAGGTCAATGGCTTCTCAGACATTATTATTGGGTGTGGATACAGTTTTCTAGAGAAAAAGGTTATTGAATTTGAGGAGATGGAGGAACTGAGGGACTAGGATATTCAAGGAAGAAAATTACTTCTGGTCGAACTTCAGGGAGTGTCAAAGGATTAGTCATCCTTGAGAAGCTTCCAAGAGACATGGTATGATCAGGAGAAATTTTGGTTTCAGTGAGCATCAGAAGAGAGATATATGTGAACAGAAGAGATATAGGATGGAAGAGAGTTTGTTATCCAACTTTTTAATCTAGTAGGTTTCCAGAGACTTCCGTGAAAAAGAGGATAAAGGAGGGTAAGGAATTTGAGAAAGAAAACATAGTCAGCCTTTGACACTGACCATGGATGTCTTGTGCTTATATGCCTGACAGCATGTTGGGGACGGTCTGGCAAAAATAGGTTAAGGAGAAAGGAGTGATGGCCATAGAATCTTATAATATGGTAGTTTGGGGTCTAGGCAAGGGAGAAAGTCACATGGTTAGTGCTGTGTCTGTGAAATAGAGTCTGTTTCTTTTTCATTCTCTCTCTTTCCATCCCTCAACTCTCTCTCTGTTCCTGGAGTGAAGTTCCAACCCCATCTTTTATTTAGTTTTGTCTGTTCTCAAAAGATAAACCTAAAACACATCCAGAAAATGAATTGTCTTTCAGTATTATAATCAATTGTTAGAAATGATGAAATTATAATCATCAACAGGGATTTCCAGCACATCATACAAAAATGACCCCATATAGAAGTTCAGTGTTCTCCAGATGTACTTTTTAATGAATAATATTGAGCTCAGTATGTTGAAGTAGCAAACTGTGTGTCGATTCAAGCCCTGATTTTCAAAGTTAGTGAATTTTGATTTTAGAATGTGGAGGAAATAAAGAAATCCATTCAGTGGAATCATATGAGGAAACATATGGTTTTATATGGCCAAAAATTTAATTGAATGAAAATCCAAAATGTCTCCTTTCATATCATGAACTTAGAATAGTATTTATATTCCTTGTATCCATATTTGGAATTGTATTTTATACCCAATGTTAACTGAAACTATCAGGTTTTTTTCCTTTTATATTTCATTAGTGGCTAATTAAAGGGGATAACAAGTTGCTATTATTTCAGACAAGGTTAAATCAGAGTTGCCCCTTCCTACCACCCTCAAGTATACAGTTGAGATTTTGATAAGGACATCTGGAATAGCTCTGATCCATATTATTACACTAAGGTTCATCAGAACGTAGGACTTTGATGGAGGATGGAGTAGTTGTGGGGTATGAATTTTCAGATTCCTGACTAAAGAAACAATTACATGGCTAGATATCAAAGGAGTTCTGTTCAGGAAGTAAATGAGATATTATTGGCCAACTTTTCATTTAATCTAGAATATATTACCATTTTCATATAAGGCATCTTAAAATGAACTCAACTATCTTGTTCTCTAGTTGCAGGGTAGAGGTTTGAATCCCCACTCTACCCTATTATTGTTCTGGAACTTTGCAAAAGTTATTTAATTTTTCTGAGGTCCAATTTTCACATGTAAAATGGGGATAATTATACTAAACTATCTACTTTATATAGTTTTATGAGCATCAAAGAAGATGATGGATAAGAAAATATTTTTAAACCCTATGACACTAGATATTGTTATATATCATTATATATATATATATGTCATTGTTATATATTATTTTTCCCAATAAGTATAGGTAATTATAATATATAATTTTTCTCCTTTTGGCATAGTTTACCTATAAGAAACCCCCTCCCCCAGTACAGATCAGCATTTTCTCTGCAATTTATCATTTTAGTGGAGCCTAGAGCACTGAGGTGACTTACCTGTTGGCATCCTCAAGATTTACTCTGTTTATATAACTCCATGTAATGATTCAGTAGACAAAAAAAATAGGTCTATGTGTGTATGTGCTTATATCACAATCTTTCACACTCTTAAAAATATGATGGGTGCAGTTAGGTGGTTCAGTGGATAGAACACTGTCCCTGAAGTCAGAAAAATATACTTGCTGTGTGACCCTGGACAAGTTACTTAACCCTGATTGCTTTCAACTCTTTCCCCCCTCCCCCAATAAACAATCAAACAAGAACAAGAATATAATGTTCTTATATCAAGTTGGTTACTGTTTTAGAGAGGAGAGAGGAAAAACTGTGCAATTCAAAATCTTAAAACAAATGAATTTTTAAAATTGTCCTTATATTTAATTTTAATTGATATTTTATTTTTCCAAATACTGTGTTTCCCCATGTATAAGATGCACCTTAATTTGGGGTCCTGAAATTTGGAAAAAAAATATATTACATAAAGTTATTGAACTCAAGTTTTATTCATAATTAAATTCATACAACTCCTCATCACTGCCAAAGTTCCCATCTGTTAGCTCATCCTTATCTGTGTTTGATGATGACTCACCATCCTGCTCTCCTGCCTGTGCTCTGGTCTGGAGTTGACCACAAGCTCTTCCTGGGCAAGTCTGGTGCATGGATACATGTTTAGTTCATTCCTTTTCATGAACCTGAACAACCATTTGTGTCCTCCTTTGAAATCAAGCACTTCTTTTTCATCAGCAATTCTTCTGACCTCCTGCTGAACCATCTTAGTGGACACAGGAATTCCAGTGGTCCTTTGCTCTTCAAACCATATCTTCCATTTCCTCTTTAACTTAGGCCATTTGACTGACTTGCCTCTCATGGTCTTCTTCTACCTGGACCTTTTTAGGAAGGTTTCTTCTTCCCATAGCCAGTCTTGTATTGTATTCTCAGTTGGAAGAGAACCAAACTGATGCTCAGCAGCATGATTTGCATTCACTTGAATTCAGGAATTCTGCAAAGGAAAATCTTTACTGAGCCATTTATAGACAGAACTTGGTAAAACATAACCTAATATACCGGTAACAAATGTGAAACAATGAGAGCAAAGACAGCAAGCATGAAAAAGTGAGAAATGCAAGTAAAAAAAAAAAATCTGCAACCACTGTATAAGATTTTTTTTGACTAGATACCAGAGAAGGTAAGAGGCAGCTAGATGATGCAGTATATAGAGCACTGGCTTTGGAGTTATGAGGATGCGAGTTCTATGCAGCCTTAGACACATGACTTTTAACTCCAAATTTTGAGAGCCCAAATTTTTTGAAAAAGGGTGCATCTTAAGCATGGAGACATGTGGTACATGTTCATTAGATTCTGAAGGATTTTTGTTTGTATTGTTTTGTTTTTCTTCCTTGGATTGCATTGTCCATAGTCAGGTCTAATAGGGTTGTCCTAATTCTCTGAACTGCTGAGAGTAGCTATGTCCACCAGTGTTGATCATCTCACAATGTTGTTGTTAATGTGTACATTGTTCTCTTGGTTTTACCCCTTTCACTCAGTATCAGATCCTGAAATTCATATTTAAATGGACAAAATAAAATATCATTTAAATAAAAAAGAACATGATATCCTGCCTCTTGTGGAACAATTGGTAAATCAGATAAATTACAGAAAATCATTCATTAATAAATCATAATCATTGGTATTGTGTAACATTCTAAAGTCCATTATATGTATTATTTTATTGTTGGTACACAAAAGTCATGAGAGGTAGGTCAATTTTTAATGAATGAGGAAACTGAGGCTCCAAGAGGTTATATCTTTGCATATAGTCATACAAATGGGAAATGACAGAGGTAGATTTTGATTCCTGCTTCTGAGGTAGCTTGGTAGAGAGGATAAATGAAAATCAACCCTAGAACCAGGAAGATCTGAGTTCAAGGACAGCCTCTGATACATATTGACTGTGTAATCCTGGAAAAGTCACTTGTGTTCTAGATTTCTAAGACTGGTGCCAATCAATTAGAGGGACTTCAGTTACCTTGGAGTACCCTCTCCCTTTTAAATCCCTGTTTCTAACCCTCAAATACTCAAATAACATCCAATTTTATTCAGAAATGTTCATTGTGTAAATATTAAGTAAGAAACATTTCTATATTTTTATACTTGAATTGTAAAAATATGTCAATCACTTAAAAAGTGATACTAAATATTCAACAGTTTGGTTTCTTTCCATCAGGATGGTAGCCCTTGTGCAAGTCCTATTTGAGATAGGTTTTGCTGAAGGCCTCCAATTAGCTTGAGGTTAAGACTTTGGTTCCCTTTTGGAGAGTGAGGTGAAAGACAGAAGAAAGTCTGAAAACCCAGTGGTCTCATGAATTATATCTAACATAATGAATCCTGACCATTCCTAAAATAGCTTTTCTTGTCATGAAAAAACTGGGACATTCAGGCCTTACAGAGGAAAACTGACTTAATTTGAACTGTTCTTTGACAAGTAAGGTACCCATCTACTATTGACTCACAGATGAAAGAAAACTGCCAAGAATATCAAGCTTCCATTGTAGCATGTGGTGGGGAAGCCTCTAAAGGAAAAAAATAATAATCCAATATGACTAATGTTAGGAGATATTCAAAAGAAGGTGCCTGTTTTGGCTGGGAGGTTGGTTATTTATGAACTAGTTCTCAGCAAAAAGTCCTCAGGCCTGTATTCATCTCAGTGAGATGCATTCCCTGGCTAAGATATATATACCTTTCAACAAACTTACCCTGACAACAGGCTGTAACAAAACATTGTGCATGTTTAAAAGATTTAACAGGTAAAAAGGATAACTTGGCTAGTTTTATAAAATAGAATACAAAATCTATGTAAGAGTACAATGCAAGTTTAGTCTTTTTAATATGTTTTCCTTTGCTTCAAAATGAATAGCAGTTGTATTTCTGTGAGTGTGGTATTCAGAACCCTATTGACCCACTTTGTAATTAGAAAGAATTCTTTAAAAATTTTAATAATACATACATACATATACATATCTATCTATCTATCTATCTATACAGTCATTAATTTATTCCATACCTTTATTGGGATCTATCAGGGACAAGGTATTGAAGTCCTTTTTTGCAGGCAGGCCTTGGGTGAAATTCCAAGCTCGACAAAGCCTGTATTTAGACCTCTTCTGGTTTCTTTTCTACCATGTACTTACCCTCATCCCTCAAGCCCCTTGACTGTTGTATACACACTTAAAGTACTTTCTTCTCCTATAGTCCCACAGTGATCATCTCAGTTGGCTCATTTCAGGGCCAAATCCCAATTGTCCAGCATTCAAAAACATACTTCCATACTCCAAATATACTAATTAAATGCATAAAAATGAATTAAGATGACCAAAGAATAGCTTACTTGATGTGATATTTTTTATGGTAGAGCAACACAAAGAACTGTGTTTGTTAAACAGAATTCACCAGAGTTTTACTTAATTGTTCAGGTATGTTCAATTCTTCATGACTCCATGCAACATATCAGACAATACTGCCTATGGCATTTTCCTCCATGATTTATCATTTCCTTCTCCAAAGGCAAACAGAGATTAAGTGACTTGCCCAAGGTCACACAGCCAGTTAAGAGTCATATGTCTGAGGCTGGATAGAACTCCTATCCTCCTAACTCCAAAGTCAGTGCTCTAACTACTGCATCACCTAGCTGCCCTCTTATCTTAAACATATACTCAATAAACTGGAAGGGAAGATTTGCTATTGCAATAAAATGAGGTATATCACCTCAAAATTACTTTGAAATAATTATGATATTCATTGTCTCTTATGACTCCCCACCCAAAAAGATCAAATAGTTTATACAGACTTTTATACAAATATGTAACTTGTGCAAACAACAGCAAATCACAATCTCTCCTTTCTGTAGCTTCTTTAATTGTAATTTGAAGAGATTGTACTCCCTGATCCCTAAATTTTCTTCTAGTCCTCAATCTTATGATCCTTGGAGACAATGATCTCTAACAATCTAACAATGAATCTGTGATCCTACCTAGATGATTGGTCAAGGTCTCCTCTGCCCTTTGAAGAAGGATGAAGAATTGGGAAAATGGAGGCTTGGATAATTTGATGTCTATAGCTGTTAATGTACTCCTTAGGTTTGGAGATTTCAGCAGCAACAACTGCAGTATCTGATGAAAAGGTTAGTAAATAGAAATTCCCACAGACAGTAGTTCATAAAAAAAATCATCTCTATTTATTAGCTTGTCAGACCTGGTTCACAATAGACTCAATAAATGTTTGAGGATAGGGTGGATGCACCAGCATCTTAGACATTGACCAAATGTTTAGGCTCATTCTTAGCCTTAACCTAGCACTTTTTTTCTTTCAATTTGATAGTATTTTGGTTTTCAAGAAAATATAATCATAGCATATTTGATATCTTCATGATATGCACAGTTAAAGAATCAAAAGTTTTTAAGCCATTAAAACTGCCTTTCTTATAAAGAATCACTTCTGAAAAGAGAATGCAGAGTCATTTCAAGAGTACTAACAATTGGAGAGAGAGAGAGATATAATGACTCTGGAAGCTAAGCTGCAAAGGCAGATAGGGATTACAAGAGATGGAAGTGAAAAAGAATAATATTTTAGACATAGAGTCAGGGTAAGTAGCAGCTTATGTAAAGGAATGGAGTCAGAAGGTGAAAGATAATACAGAAAATGGCCAGTAGACCAGTTTGATTGCAACAGAAAATGTATAAAGGAGAGTTATAGACATATAAACATACATACAAATATATATAAATACATTTATAATGCATACATAATACACATATGTATATATGAGGTGGAGAGAGAGAGAGAGAGAGAGAGAGAGAGAGAGAGAGCAAGAAAGATACTGAGAAGTAGAAGTAGATAAGCTTAAAATAATAGACTGAGGAAGTTGTATTTTATTCTAGAGGGAAAAAAACATTAAAGACTTTTGAATAGGAAGATATATGCCCATAACTCTAATTAAGGAATATAAACTCTACAACTATCATGAGGATGTATTGGAGAAGGAAGACACTGGAAGCAGAAATAATTTAGAAAAGAGGCAATGAAGTCATAAGCTAGGATGGTGGAGGTAATGGAGCATGTAGAGAAAATGGAGCAGATTCAAGAACAATTAAACTTGTACTCTTTGCAAGGCACCAGTTAGGTAGTAAAGATACAAAGACAAGCATTTAACAGTCCTTTTCCTTCAAGGAGCTTCTATTCTATCAAGGGTAACAGCATATATACATATAAATATATCCAAAATAGATTCAAGGTAATTTTAGAAGGTTCCATTAGTATCTAAGTGGTGGTGATCATAGGGATTCTGATAAAAGGGGTACCTCATTTAAGAGTTAACACTTGACCTTTAAGCATCTTTGAGGGAAAATAGGGATTCCAAGTGCTAGAAGTAAGGAACAAGAACCTTCCAAACATGGGACACAGCCAGTAAAAAATCACATAGGCATGCATGTATTAGAAATCTCAAATATGCCAATATGACTGGACTATAGAGAGTGCATAGAAAGGAGCGAAATATAAGCAGACTGGAAAGATAGGAAGGTTATGTTGGGTTTTACATGTCAATCAAAGGATTCTATATTTAATCTGAGATAATAAGAAATCACTGGATTGATTATTTATCTGGGAACATATATATATATATTATACATATTATATATATATATAATATATATATATATATATATATATACATATAATGACAGAGAGAGAGAGAAAGAGAGAAACTAGGAAAAAAGTATACACTATTGCCTGGAACATAGATAAACAAATCATGTACACTAATATAATGGAATATCATTTTTTCCATTAAAAATAATGAATATGAATAAATCAGAGGAGCATGTGATGCCTTATCTAAAATTATTTAAAATGAAATCTGTAGGATCAGGAAATAGTATAAATGGACAGAGCAGCAGTAAGAAAAAGGAAACTGAATGTTGGTTAATTATAAACACCAAGATATATAGTTATAGAGAAAAGCTGAGAATTGAAGGAATAAACATTCATATAGAACTTCCTATACTTTATAAATATTGTCTCACTTGATTTTCAGGGCAACCCTACAAAATAGGTTCTGTCATTATTCCTGTTTTATAGTTAAAGAAACTTAGTTAACTGGAATCTAAGCACCCAGGGGCATGCCAGTATCACAGAAATAAGCTAATAAGTATCATGCACAGATAGAAAGTTTTAATGACTGAATTTGAATTTAGGTCTTTCTAACTTTAAGTTCATTGTACTATAAATGGTACCATCTACCACTTATCTGCCTAAAACTGTACTTCCATCCCTTAAGTAAGAGAGTACAGGTGAGCATATTTTTTCAGACTTAAATGATATGTTAATTATGATATGTTTACAAATTTTTCTTTTTGAACTACAGGGGATAACTAGTGCTGTAGAGTAGTGAGACATATATATTTGGACATAAAGAAAATAGAATGTATAGTTATATAATAAAAACCAACCCCCTGCCATGAGAGTCTACCTGCCAAAACAAATCCAGAAACAGTATGAACACAACCTCAAAGCACTTTTCACCCCAAAAAGTCAGATCTAGAGAACTGTAAAAGTATCAATTTCTCAAAGGTAGCCTGAGTTAAAATTAAAAAAAAATGATGGCATATTTGACTTATTCTGTGCTAAACAAACTGTGAAAAATTATTTTACATAAATAGAAAGTATAATAACAAAATTCATCTGGAAGAACAAAATGATAAGAATGTCAAGGGAAATAATCAAAAAAATGCAAAGATATCTGACTCAGATCTAAAATTGGATTATAAGGTGGCAATCAGCAAAACTAAACTAGCTAAAAAACAGAGTGGTGGATCAGTAGAATAGGTTGTGTCACAAGACACAGTAACAAATTATTATAATCTACCTTTTGATTAGGACTCCAGTTTCAGGAATAAGAACTCACCATGACAAAAACTGCTGGAAATTAGAAAATAGTGTGGCAGAACCTTGGCATAGAACAGCATTTAACACTGTAGATGTATTAACATCTGGATAACAGTGTATAACACCGTAAAACAAGATAAGGTCAAAATGTGGAATGGAGGTATCATCATGTAAAGTTCTGAAACTACATTCAAATAGCAAACATCTACTTTGTATCTACCCACTTTGAAGTCGGAGAAATGGGAATTTAGGGAGAAAGGTTAAGACTCAGGTTTCATATCTAATGGAACGAAGGAGTTGGAAGCTGGATGATGTAGCCTGGAAGCTTCCTCTCAATTCCGGGAAAACCCGTGATTCTTGACTTGCCTAAGATCCTACCATTAGTAAATGTTGGGAACTAGAACATGATCACAGGTCATCCAGACCCCACCAGTTTTGCCCTGCACCATCCTATCTTGTACTTGAGTATGTTGGGAAAGGAAAGTAGTATAAAATTTGAGTATTCTGAGAAATGAGTACACTTTTGAAAGTGGATATAACTCAGAATTGCTAGGACAGGACTGACTGGTGGGGATCTTGTGCCAATTCCTACCTCTGTGACCTTGAAAACATAAGTCTTCCTAGATCACCTCATTTGTTACATGGACATGTTTTACTTTACCTGCCTGACAGCAATGGTCTGGGTGAAGTGATCTGTTGATATTACTTCTAGCTCTGAGGTCTTTGTTTTTAAGTTGTTGTTGTTGGGCTTGGTTTTTTTAAATGTCTGTGTGTGTGTGTGTGTGTGTGTGTGTTTTAAGAGTTGTGTCTCCTCTAAAGAAAACTACCTAATTTGCCCAAGGGTCTATATCTGAACAGTAAGCTGTTGAGGCCCGCCTGTTGACACAGGAAGGCTTTCAGCACTAGTACCCGCATCCAGTAACAAAGGAAACAAACCAGCTTAGTGAAAGAGCCAACCTGAGGCCCCTGCCCAGCAAAGGAACTCAATTATGTAACAGCGGTGGGGAACTGGGAATATTTCCGTTGACTTTTTCTTTCTACGTACATGACATAAGACTGGTCTACAACAGGAAGCTGCCAGCAGGTAGGACCAGGGAGGGCATCCTATTCCAAGCCTCCCCTTGACCGAACCATATTTGCATGGGGAAAAGTAATTGTAAAGACACAAAAATACAAACACAAGCACACATTCCAATCAGACTTTGCCCATGTTTCAGACTCATAAATGCCTGAACAAAATGCAGATTTTACTAGGCACAGTGGGTGTGCAGGTATTTCTGTAAGTGTTTCCATAGGGCCCCGCCTTTGAAAATTTGGCCTCAGGTTCCTCCCAGTACCTCACAGGTTGCTCTATACAAGGGATAGTTATTTAAGTGCCAATTTGGGGTAACTAGAAGCACCCCAAAGTCAACATCCCTGAGCCAATTCCTTAGAACTGTATTTAATCAACTTCTGGCTCAATAGGATATCCTTTATGGTGTAAAAAAAAGGATGTTTCGAAAATTCTTTGTTATATGAAAAGAAGTGTCTTGATAATATCTTCAAACTGACCTCCTTGAATATCGGAAGTGAGTAAAAAGAGTTGAAAGGTGGGTTTTCTGTTTCTCTTAAAGTTAGTTATCTGATAGTAGTGTTTATTTTTTTATAGGGAGTTGAATTGGATGAGATTTAATCACTTTTCTATCTCATACATTCTTTGACCTTATTTTTAAAATATTGTCATATGCTAGAGTTTGTCATTGTTCTGTTTGTCCCCAGTCAACCTCGAGATCAAAAGAGAAGATCTCTGTAAAGCACTTTATAAATCTTAAAGTGCTAGGTAAATGCCAGGTAGAATATTTGTGATGAATTTGACAAATGAAGCTGAAAGAGCCCTGATTGCCAGGTCAGGCCAAAATTTGGCCAGTCTAGTTCATTCAAATTTTATAATGCAATAAGTCACTGTGGATCATAAAAATGCAGCTACAATGAACCTTACTAGTAAAAGACAGAAAAGCACACAGTTCTAGAGTTATAAAGATATAAAATGTGACCCCTAGTTGCATAGTGAACAGTCACCTGGATCAAGAAGGCATCCCTTTTAGTGCAGTAATAACTGTGATGAAACTTCTGACCATCTCCTGTACCTCTTCTCTACCACCTGCTACCCTTACCCCCCAGACTGTCTCTTTCTTTTTTTTTTTTTTTTTAGAAAAACCTCTCTAGCTTTGCTCATTTAGCTGGCTAACTTCCTTCATCTAGAAGATAAAGCATTAGGTAGGATCCATCAAAGGAAAACAAGAAAGGGGAAGGAACAAATAGCTGCAGCTCTTACCCCAACTTCAATGAACCTGCATGGAGGAGTATCTATTTCAGGTTTTATTTATTTCATTGATCATGTGTGAGAGGCAAAATAGTGCAGGGTTTAGAGGAACAGTTTTTGAGGCAACCACGTTAGGTCTATGCAAATACTATTTTGAATTGTAAACAATCTCCTCTCCATAGATATGATAGACTATTTCCTATGGCCCCAAACATAAAACTTTAGGCAGAATTGCATTTTACTTAAAATTTTCTTCAAAGACAAGAACTGTGTTAAACTCCTGGTTTTGGCACACACTATGGGGCATGGGGGAATTATTTAACCTTTCTATGCCTGGCAAAACTCTCTTAAAATTTTAAGTTTCAGACAAATCTGTGTTAAAGGAGATATTTTCCATGTTAGGAATTCAATATAACAAAGAAATCCCAGATTCAGATGGTTATCCCATAAAATTAAAAATTATACATATACACACATATCATTGTGACTTTATATTGGGGTTTGCTATTTCCTTCTCAAGGTCATTTTATAGATTTGGAAACTGAGGCAAATAAAGTTAAATGATTTGCCTAGGGTCACACAGAAAGTGTCTGAAACTGTCTTTGAACTCATGTCTTTCTGATTCAAATCCAAGAGAGAGGCAGTAACATGTTTAATATTTCACTGTTAATGGCAAAACTAGATTTTGAGTTGAGTCACCAAATATTCATTCCAGTAGTTATTATGCTACTCCATATAATCTTTTATCAGCTCTAGTTTCAAGAAGTGCTTTATCTTTTCATTCTGCTTTGGGCTTTAAATTTGATCTTCTTTGGAAGGTCACTACCAATTATTGCTCTGGGATCAATTATCCTTAGTTAAATGAAATTAGCTTGATTAGAAATGTTAGCTTTAGCAATAAGAGAAGAAAAAGAAATTAAAGGAATTAAAATAGGCAATGAGGAAACAAAATTTCATTCTTTGCAGCTAATATGATGGCATATTTAGACAATCCTAGAAAGTTGACTGAAAAGCTACTTGAAACAATTAACAACTTTAGCAAAGTTACAGTATAAAATAAACCTATATAAATCATCAGTTCTATATATTACCAACAAAGTCAAGCAGCAAGAGACAAAAAAAGAAACTGTATTTCAAGTAACCAGGCAACATAAAATATTTGGGAGTCTACTTGCCAAGACAAACTCAGAACCTATATGAAAATAGCTACAAAACACTTTTCATACAGATAAAATCAGAATTAAACAATTAGAAAAAATCAATTGCTCATGGGAAGGCTGTTAATAGAATAAAAATAATAATTCTATTAAATAATTCTATTAAATTACTTATTCAGTGCAAAAGCAAACTACCAAAGATTATTTTATAGACCTAGAAAAATAGTAACAAATTCACGTGGAGGTAGAAAAGGTCAAGAATGCCAAGGGGAAATATTAAAAAAATGAAAAATAAGGTCGCCCAGTCATAGAGGATCTAAAACTATATTATAAAGCAAGTCATCACACTTGTCTGGTACTTACATAAGACATAGAATGATGGAATAGATTAGGTACAAAAGAAACAGTAGTAAATGACTATAAGAACACACTACTTGACAAAAACTGCTGGGGAAACTAAAAAGCATTATGGAAGAAACTAGACATAAACCAGCACCTCATAACATATAACAGGATAAGGTCAAAATTGGTACAGAATTGAGATTTAAAGGGTGATAATATAAACCAATTAGGAGAACAAGGGAATAGCCTGTTATATCTATGGAGAGGAGAGAAGTTTATGACCAGATAAGAGAGAGAGAATATTATAAAATGCAAAATGGGTAATTTGATTGCATTAAACTAAAAAAAGTTTGTATAAATAAAACCACTGTAAATGAGATTAGAAAGAATGTAGAAAGCTGGGAAACAATTTTCATGGCTAGTATTTCTGATAAAGGACTCATTTCTAAAATATATATAGAGAACTGAATCATTATCAGAATACAAGTAATACCCTAATTGATAAATGGCCAAAAATTATGAATAGGCAGTTTTAAGATGAAGAAATTAAAGTAATCCATGACCATACAAAAAAAATGCTCTTAATCATTATTGATTAGAGAAATACAAATTATAACAACTCTGAGGTACTACCTCACACCCACAAGATTGGCTAAAAGGACAAAAAAATAAAATGATCAGTGATGGAGGGGATGTGGGAAAACTGAGATATTAATGAATTGTTATCGGAACCAATGGATCCTACCATTTTGGAGAGCAATTTGAAGCCGTGCCCCAAAGACAATTAAACTGTGCTTACCCTTTGATTCAGCAATCATGTACAAAAATATTTAAAGCAGCTATTTTTGAATTATGACAGATCATATTATGTTATATGATTGTTATGGAGTTCTGTTGCCCTAAAAAAAAATTATGAGTGACAAAACTTTAGAAAAGCCTGGAAAGATTTGCATGAACTGATGCTGAACGAAAGGATAAAAATCAGGAGAACATTGTATACATTATGAACAAACTTGTGAGATAATCAACTATGATGGATGTAGCTCTTCTCAGCAGTTCAGTGAGCAAGGACAATTCTAAAAGACTTGTGTTGGAAAATGCAGTCCATATCCAGATAAAAAACTATGGAGTTTGAATGCAGACCAAGAATGTTATTTTTACTTTTAAAAACTTTTTTATGCTTTTTTCTTTTTCTCATGTTTTCCCCCCTTTAAATCTGATTCTTCTTTTACAACTTGTATATGTATAACCTATATCAAATTAGCTACTCTCTTGGAGAGATGAAGGAGGTAGAAAAATGTGGAATTCAATAGCTTACAAAAAGATTAGTGTCAAAAATTACCTTTGCATGCAATTGGAAAAATAAAATGAAACAACTTTTTAAAAATGGGAAAACTACAGTCTGAATACAGACTAAGCATATTATCTTTACTTTTTTTTGTATTATTTTTTAGCTTTTGCAAGGCAAATGGGGGTAAGTGGCTTGCCCAAGGCCACACAGCTAGGTAATTATTAAGTGTCTGAGACCAGATTTGAACCCAGGTACTCCTGACTCCAAGGCCGGTGCTTTATCCACTATGCCACCTAGCCGCCCCCTATCTTTACTTTTTAAAAATTTTTTATCCTTTTATTTCTTTTTCATATCTTTTCCCTTTAGTTCTGATTCTTCTTTGACAACATGACTAATATGGAAATATGTTAAATATATATATATATATATATATATATATATATATATATATATTAATTACTCCTTGTCATGGGGGGGAAGGAAGAAGATATAAAATATATGGAACCCAAAATCTTGCAAAAAGATAAATGTTTAGAACCATCTTTGCATGTGATTGGAAAAATAAAATAAAACAACATTAAAAAAGTGATATTAACTGCTATACCCTGTCTATCTCTTTGTCAAGCAGGAATGATGTGTGTGTGTGGGGGGTGTATATCAGCAATATCAGACAAATAAGCTATTTATTCAAGTTTGAGTTTAATAATTTAGCTAGTTAGTAAGTATTGACTAGATGTTTTCTATGTGTTAGATATTATCTAATAATAATAATATTTAGCATTTATAAATATTTTAAGGTTATTCAGTATTAATTGCTTGCCCAATCTATATTAACTAGAATCAGAAAAATGCTTTCAATCATGTTGGCATAATTGTTGTCTTTCTAGGGTGGGTTCCAAAGAATCTTTTCAAGGAATTATATTAAATCATGACTCATAGACAGTTTGTCTCATATATCATTGAGACTTATAGAGACCAGGTTTCTAGATTGCTATAGAAGCACTGAACTTTGCATCTAAGTTTCCTAATATGTTAAAACTAGGAGGGATAGCTCCTCTTTCCTGATCCTACCTCAGATTTTCATGATTGTTAATATTTCATCTAAGATATATTTAATGTGCCCCAGAAATAGGGTTGTGTCAATCATCATTACATAAGAGCCATCTGATTTGAAATGAAGCTCAGGGTTCTTGTTTTCAAACCATGAAGAATCAAGTTCTTAAGATACTAATGGAATAATTTCCTTAATATAAAGCATAAAAGAAACACATCTAATGATTTGAGACAAAAATTTTGAATGAAGATTCATGGACATTATTATAAAAAGTCAATGATATTTTAAATCATGTATATTTTTATTTCCAAAATTTGTCTTAGTAGAAATATGGCATCAATGGGATCCCAAATCCAACACCCTTAGTAATTTATCAGAAATCTCAATCATCAGGATCCAAAGAGGTTAGACAGCCTCTACTGTCATCAACTCAAAGTCCAGTAGCCCATTGAAGTTCAACTTTGCTTGTAGAATATATCCTGGGTGCCTCATTGTCCTCACTATATTGGAAGGAGACCACCATATAAGTTCAGTCAATTCCTCCCCCAACAAAAATCAGTTATTTTCTGAATCAGATTCCTGAAAGCATCTTTCCAGGACCAACTGTTGTCTTTCAAACTTCCCAAAATATTTATTCTAAATATTCTCTCTCTTCAGGTTTGTTACTGACATTAATCCCTCCTTTCTCCTCTTTGGCAAAGGACACTGTTGTCTTATTGATTATGAAACAAAAGAACCAATAGGTGTTAAGTGCTCCAAGTCATTCTTTCTTACTTGCTGGCTCCTTGCCTCTTGGCTCAAGAATGACTAAGGGATCAAGGACTCTCAAGTCAGGCTTTTTCTCATTATCTCTGGATCTTTAAATCTTCAATACAGAGACTCAAAACTAAGTAGGGTTCAGCTCATGGCTATGATCTTCCCAAAAAAGATTAGAAAGACCCTCAAAAGGGTAGCTAGGTTTTGCAATGGATAGAGCACCAGCCCAAGTCAGGAGGACCGAAGTTCAAAACCAGTCTCAGACTCTTAATAATTATCTAGATGTGTGACCTTGGGCAAGTCACTCAACCCTATTGCTTTGCAAAAAAGAAAGAAAGAAAGAAAAAAAAGACAGTGCACAATGTAAATTACTAGATCACAGCTATTTGTTTCCTACATGTGCATATGAAAACATTTATAAGTATTATACTCAAAAAAGAAGTATGCTAATAAAATGCTAACACACTCATAAGCATTCATTATAAAGACTAAAAACACAAAAGAGTAACTTGTAATTCCAAAAATACTTTCCTTAAAACATCAAAACATGCAACATTTTGTAGAACAACTAAATAGCTATTTTCCCTTTACTTTAGATTTGCACTGTCTGTCTAAACACTTCCCTCAAATAAAATCCATGTCATCTGGCAAGCCAGGCCAGGGCACAGACTCAACCTCTTCCTAGAGCAGCAGCAAATTCGGTTTTTTTGTTTGTTTTGTTTTGTTTTTTGGTTACATATCCCTTTCATACATGAACCTTGATCCTTTTCCCTTTTGTCTGCCCTGGAATTTATCCCTCTGGCATAACTTCATTATTTCAATTTCAATCTCTCCTTATCTCCTGGGTACTTCCATGCTGCCTTCATATACATTAAGATACCTAATTCTTAAAACAACAAATAACAGCAATAACAAACCATCACCAAAAACAACAATCTTTACTTTGTTATTTCCTCATTCTGTTATTCTGTACCTCCTAATCCTTTCATGGTCGAACTCTTAGAAAGAATCAGCCATACTTACTGCCTATTTCTTAACTCCCATCCATATCTGAATCCCTTGTAATGTTGCTTTTTACCCTTAACAGTTAGCTGAAACAGTTCTCTCAAAGACTATTACTGTTTTCTTTGATGCTAAATTTGTTGCTCTTATCTCTTTATTCTTCTTTGACTTTCTGCATCCTTTGATACTGCCAACAATCTCAGCTTTCAGGTTATTATTTTCTCCCTTGTCTTTTGTGTCTCTGTTATTTCCTGGTTTTCCTTCTAAATGTCTGAATATTTGTTGTCAGTCTCTGATAGATCAACATCCATCTCCCAGCTACTAAGTTTGTGACACTCCCTAGTTTCTAAGTGGTCTTCTCTTTATATACTTTTTCTTTTGGTGATCTCCTCGGTTTTCAAGAGTTCAATTGTCATCCCTGTACATGACATCCATCTCTAATTATTTTTTTCCTGAGATATAATCCCAAATTAACAATTGCCCAATAAATATCTATTCTATTTGTTTCCGACAGCTAGGTGAGACAGAGGTTAGAGCACAAGACTTGGAGTACAGAGGACATGTTCAAATATAGCCTCAAACACTTACAAATTATGTCACTTTGAGTAAGTCATTTAACTCTTTTTGCCTCAATTTTCTCATCTTCAAAATGAGCAACCATTCTAGTATCTTTGCTCCCATCTATACTTTCATTTATGTTTGATGTGTTTAAACTAACTTCATCAACATAAAAAAGTCTTTCATAACCAAAGGAGGAAAAGCAAATAGGTTTACAAAAGCAAATTACAAACAATTAAGGAGGGAGATGTATTCAATGATATTTAAGGTCCTTTCCAGCTTTTCAGTCTTATGATCTTACAGTTCAATTCTCCTCTTTTGATTAAGTACCCCCAACTCCATGTGCTCCTTTGGAGGGATGAAAATAATAATAAATTTAAAAAATTCATCTATGAATGGGGAAATGGACTGAAAAAAGGGTATCCTAATTATTTCCTTGCCTAATTAATGATACTTCACACCCTTCCTAACTGTGTGACCCTGGGCAAGTCACCTAAATCATTTGCTTCAGTTTTCATATCTGTAAAATGAGCTGAAGAAGGAAATGGCAAACCACTCCAGTGTCCTTGCTAAGAAAACCCCAAATGAGGGTCACAAAGATTCAGACATGATGAAGTGAGTGAACAATAACATTTATATAGGGCTTATGTACCAGACACTATGCTAAACATCTTATAGTTGTTATCTCATTCGGTCCTCACAATGACTGTGGGAGGAAAATGCTGCTAATATTCTCATTTAACAGATGAAGAAATTGAAGTATATAGTGATTAAATAACTGACTCAGAGTCAGAAAGCAAATAAGTGTCTGAGGCTGGATTTGAAATCTTTCTGACTTCAGGTCCTTCACTTTATCCATTGTGTCAGAACCAAAATTGAAGTTCTCTTAAACTTTTTTATAATATTGAGGCTGCATATATGAAACAATTTGGTATTTAGATCAGGATAGAGAGATTTGACCTCAGATCCAAGAAGATCTGAATTTATCTTGTCTTCTAGGATAATTGATTTAGAGCTAGAAGTGACTTTTGAGGACATCTGGTAAAAATCCCCTCGTTTTACAGTTGAGGAATTGCATTTGAAGATAAAATAACTTACCCAAGGTTACACAGAACTGGTATTCAAACCCAGGACTTCTGACTCCAAATCCTAACCCACTTTCAGATTGCTTCTGGCATTGCTTCTAACAGACACTGGCTCTGAGACCCTGGGCAAGTCCCTTAACTATTCAATGACTCAGACAATTCTATAAGTTGAGGACTGCTGCTTTTCTGAATTGGCAAGAGGAGTTTACTCATTGGAAATTCCCCATGCTAGTAAAAATCACAGACTGGACCCAAAAGAAAAAGAAGCAGGAAAAAAAACCCTTCTTTGTTATAAGCAGAAGGCATTAATAATTTTGCCTTGGAAACAGAGTATACACAAAGGCATAACTGATAATGAATTAGCTAATATTTTTTTCCCAAGTTTAGTAGGACATCTGTTTTTGAGGTGTCACCTGATACAACCAGAACCTTCAGTCTCCTGAATGACAAATTTTCTTTTAGAATACTCCAAAAACATTTCAGGTGAATGCACCATTTACATAACGAGACACTGTGTCATGACTAGATCTTACATTGTGAGGTGATAATTGCTTCATTTTTATAAGTCATTACAAAATAATGACTAATGCTCTTTGTCTGACTGCCTGTCTATCTGCGTACCTGAGGTTTGTCAGTATTTCCATTTATCATTGAACTTCAGTGTTAGCAGGGATATGAGACAAACCACACTTAAACAGAAATCCTCTTTACGATACACCCACCAAGTGGCCAGCCAACCAGTGCTTGAGAACTCTAGTAAGGAAAACTCCTTATTCTTGAAATTTCACTTTATACCACTGAATATATTTAATTATGAATTTTGTGAACAACATTTAAGGGATAATTATTGAGAAGCCTTCTTTGTTTAACTAAAATAACTCACTATTTACTTTATCAGATTGTAAGTCCTTTTAGGGTAGACACTGTCATTTGTCTTCTTTTGTACACTCCATACTTAACACAGTGCCTGATGCATAGTACACATTTAATAAATGTCTGCCTTTCTGTATCTCTAAATCATCACTTCTAGTTTTGATCTTTTTAACAAACAAATCACACCATCCTGTTTTGCACTATATATTTAGCAAATCCCCCAAGTCCTCTTCTCTAGAGCAACACATTCCTAGTTCCTTCAATTGATTCTTTAGATTATGATTCCAAGGTCTTTTTTTGCAGTTTAATCACCTATCTCTGTATGTTATTCAGCTTGTATGGATGTGTCCTCCAATGTCATCCCTTCAAGACCACCTTTTCTTCTAACCTAGAGTAATTCTATGTTTTCTTATATAATACCTCATTGAATCATTTCAATCTTTTCTCACTTCATCAGGCAAAAAGCCCTCTTCACTTGGAATGATGACAATAATATGGATTAAAACATCTTAGAAAGTTAACTTGAATGTCCCTTTGAGAGCCATCTGGTTCTCTGATGTACTCTAATGCATCATGCTTGGAAGTCTTTTTGTTGGGAGATCATGCTCAAAATAGGTGATGTCAGAGGTCAAGGGACAAATTTTAAAACTCAAGACTTCAAATGTTTAATTTGGCAGCTTAAAACACATCTCAGCAATTCCCTTGTGTAAGAGTGTTCTATTGGTGTCTTGGCATCCAGCAGATAGTTTATAAAGACTTATTCCAATTGTTATTTCCTCAGTGTGAAGTCCACAGATGTAGTAAAATGTATCTTCAGTTACTTGATATTTGAATAAGAGGGAGTAGAGGGGAGAGCCATGATATATTAATGTGAAAGTGGACCTGTTTGTGACCTCTTTGTGTCTTGTTCCCAAGGCAAGAGAATAAGACAGTGGAAAGAATACTGGCTTCAAAATCAGATGACTTGGATTCAAATTTTTGTATGTTTACTATCCACAAGTCACTTAGCTTCCTTCAGCCTAATTTTCCCTTTGTAAAATAAGGGTTTTAGACTATGTACCTTCTGAGGTCCTTTTCAGGGAAGTGGAAGTGACTCAGAGACCATACTTACCTACTTATACCAGAACAAGAATTTCATATACAGCTAAGATGATGAGTGGTCATTCAACTTTCACTGAAGTCCCTTATTGAGAGGAAAACCCTGACTTTCCAAGCAGTCATAGTTACCTTGTGGCAACTTTAATTGTTGAAAAGTTATTCCTTCTAAGAACAATTTTGAATGAACAATTTTGAATATTATATATATAGTTATATCAATTACAAAGGTCCTATAAAGGAAGATGCAATCCATATGCAAAGAAAGAAATGAAAAATAGAAATATGTATAGTATGATATTATATACATAAATACATCCAAATATACAAATATAGGTAGATAAATAGATAGATAGATATACTTATGTTTGCATCTAATGGTAACCTTGTCTAGGGTAGTATGAAGAGGGAGAGAGGGAAGAGACAGTACACAACAGAGAATAAAAGAAATAAGAAGACTAGAAAAGCAGGAATTTGAAAATGATATGTAGTCTTTATTGAAAATTTTTGTTAAAAAAGGTAAATGGTTGTAAAAAGAAAATTCGTTTTATATTGAAGCCTCTTTTTATGTTGTGCTGTGTGTGGAAATGCTCTGTTTTGGTCTTTTTGTATTTAAGTTTAAAATGAATAATTATTTTAAAAAAACAAAAGAAAATGAAAAAAGTATTATTCCTTTCATCAAGTCTATATTTTGACTTTTTGCAGTTTCACCATACCACAGAACTTCAGAGGTATAAGGAACCTCAGCAGCCACCAAGTCTAATTCATAGTATAAGTGTTATAAGTGTTCCTCTAAGTCATGATCTGGAGAACTCCCATGATAGAATGAATCCACCACTTGCTTTGCTTTGGGATGGCTCTGATGTTTAACAGGTTCTTGCTTACAGAAAGCTTAAATTTATTTCTCTGAAACTTCTGCCTGCATCTCCTAGTTCTAATCTCTGGGTCAAAACCAAGTATATTTTCTCTTCCATTTTCTCCTTTAGTACTTTAAGACATCTGTTCTATTTCTCCAAGTCTTTTTCTCAATCCTAAAGCATTCTTAGTTCCTTAAGGCCATTCTTGGATAGCATAACTGTATGTTTACCTTCCCTTGAATATTCTGCATGACAGTATCCTTTCTAAAATATGGAGTCCCAAACTGAATATTATACTTGAGATATAGTCTGACCAGAGTAGAGTTCAGTTAGACTGTGCAGCACTCCCTGGTTCTGGATTCTATGCTTCCTCTATATTAACTTACGACCATCTTAGCTTTCTTGGTTTCCATGACATACTGTTGACTCATATTCAGTTTGTTGTTATTTTTGTTGAGTTGTTTTCAGTCATGACTGATGCTTTATTGATCCCATTTGGAATTTTCTTGGCAAAGATATTAGAGTGTTTGCCATTTCCTTCTCCAAAGTTTATAGTAATTAAATGTTATGTTTGCAATCCACTAACTTCTTCACATCTTTTTTTGTTTGGATGACCTGATTTCTAGCCTTGGTTAATTCATTTTTTTTCATATATAGTTTCTCTTTTAAACTCAAACATAATACTTTATATTTATCCATAGGAAAATTTTAGGTTCATAATGACACTCTAACTTGTTGAGATCCTTGTGGATTCTAATTCTATTTTCACAGATAGGTGTTGTCTGAAAATTTGAAAAATATGCCCCCTTTTCCCAAGTCTTTAAAAACAATACTGAGAGGTACTAGACCATGAGTATTTTGGAGGAAATTATTGCATGTGGAATAAAATCATGACATTGATTATGTATCTCAGTAGAGAGCATGGAGGCTGGATGAAGTTCTGGGAGGTTATTAATAATTATAGAGTTAATTAGTAAAACCACAATTTGCTGACATATTATACAGGGTTAACTCTTTTTTTTTTAAAGATTTTTTTTATTTTGAGTTTTACAATTTTTCCCCTAATCTTACTTCTGTGTCCCACCCCCCACAGAAGGTAATTTGTCAGTCTTCACATTGTTTCCATGGTATACATTGATCTAAATTGAGTGTGATGAGAAAGAGAAATCATATCCTTAAGGAAGAAACATAAAGTATGAGAGATAGCAAGATCAGACAATAAGATATCAGGTTTTTTCCTGAATTAAAGTTAATAGTTGTTGGTCTTTGTTCAAACTCCACAGTTCTTTCTCTGGATACAGATGGTATTCTCCATTGCAGACAGCCCCAAATTGTCCCTGATTGTTGCACTGATGGAATGAGCAAGTCCATTAAGGTTGATCATCACCCCCATGTTGCTGTTAGGGTATACAGTGTTTTCCTGGTTCTGCTCGTCTCACTCAGCATCAGTTCATGCAAATCCCTCCAGGCTTCCCTGAATTCCCATCCCTCCTGGTTTCTAATAGAACAATAGTATTCCATGACATACATATACCACAGTTTGCTAAGCCATTCCCCAATTGAAGGACATTTACTTGATTTCCAATTATTTGCCACAGGGTTAACTCCTGCTGTTCTTATTCCACTAAACTCAGCTGTCTCTGTACATTAAAACTGAGTTCTAGAACTATAATTAAATCTTGACCAGTTCACTGGCTTGTCCAACCTGATGGGATCTGAACTAAATTGCCTATTCTTATCCTATCTTCTTTATGTAGAACAGCATTAAAAATATTCTTCAAAAATCAACTTTTAAGGTATTATAAAGCCTGACATTTACTCAAAGAAACTTCCTTCAAACCAAACTGAAGTTGTAATCTAGAAACTATTTATGGGCGAAAGGTATAGGGTGGTATAGGGTGGTGGGGAGAAGGGTAGGGGGAGTGTATTGGAGAGCATGGTTTGTACATGAGAATGAAGCAATATCATTTAATTTACTCTTAATACATAAAAATTGATATATATATTTTGAAAAGAAACCTAAGAATTGGATTTCAGGTTGGATGTGTAAATCCAAGGTAAGGCAAGAAACATTACATTACTCACAGAAGCTAGGTGAGATAAACAAAGGATGATGGATGGTCAGAGTCAGGAAAACTTGCTGAGTCAGACACATGCAATCCTTCCATCATCCACGGCAAGGGAAAGGAACAACAGCAAAAAAAAAAAATCACACAGTGAAAGTATCAAATAGATCACACCAAGTCTCAAAGGGGCAGATGTAGTCTACTTTGGGGTCTTGTTCATTTCCATGAGAAAACTTGGAGAGTTAAATCTCCTGAGGAGAGAAAAATGATGCTACCTAGGGGACCAAAAACATTTCTAATTTATAAAAGCAGTCTAATTGCACATGCTGTATAAGTATATACACACCCCATGTGGAAATAATAAATGTATTTATGATGGAAATGTTTGCCTCATTTATTAGACTAGGACTTTTTCCAAGAGTTGGAAACAATTGTTAAAAACAATGTTAAACAACTTAATAGGTTCCTTTCCTTTTTTCTTCCTTTAGAATTTTATATTAACAGACAGTATTTATAGTGTTGATATTACCTAATAAGGCATCTGTGCCCCCTGACTTGTGGGAAGATTTCATTACTTTTAAAGCTAAAATGTATAGTCAGTTTAGATCAAAATATAAAACAGGTGCACAGTGAAATTAAAATAAACTCTTAAATGATTTTAAAATTCTTGGGAAATTATACCTCACTGAAAAATTCATGTCTCTAGGTTGGCACTTGATGTTTTTGTTATTATTTGTGAGAAGAGACAGGTTGTGGTATAATGAGTAGTTGTTGACCTAAGCTACTTGTCTTTTAAGGGTAGAGTTAAATCTTCTTTATAGGTGAAATTGATGTTTGTTAAAAGGAGATAAAGCCTTGAAAGGAGGAAATTCTCCATTACTAAGAAATAATGATTTCCATGAGCAGGTAGATTTCAGAAAAACTTGGAAAGTTTCATATGAACTGATTGCTGAGTCAAATGATCAGAAGTGAGAACATTGTTCACATTAACAGCAACATTGTGTGATGATCAGCTATGAGAGACTAAGTTCTCAGCAGTACAAGGAACAAAGACAACTCTAAAAGATGTGACAGAAAATGCCATCTACATTCAGAGTCTGAATGCAGACCAAAGCTAACTATTTTTACTTTTAAAAAATTTACTGGGTGGCTAGGTGGCATAGTGGATAAAGCACTGGCCTTGCAGTCAGGAGAACCTGGGTTCAAATCCGGCCTCAGACACTTAATTACCTAGCTGTGTGGCCTTGGGCAAGCCACTTAACCCCAATTACCTTGCAAAAACCTAAAAAATTTTTTTTTTATTTTTTCTCTTTTGTTCTGATTTTTCTTTTACAATATGACTAATAGAAATATGTTAAACAAGATTGGATATGTTTAACCCATATCAAATTACTCACTGTCATAGTGGGGGGGGGAAGAGAGAAGTAGAAAAATGTGGAACTCAAAATCTTACAGAAAAATTAATGTTGAAAACTATCTTTACATGCACTATAATTAGGAAAAAAATAAAATTAAAATAGAAAAATAAAATGAATATGTCATTTTGGCCATTGTTTACTGAGAAATAAAGGGATAAATATTTTTAAAAGAACTAGTGATTTCTAATATCATAGCTATGTTTGGGCAGGAAACAGGACAGTATGGTGGTGTAGGAAAAGATTGGATGGTTGGAGGGGCAGACCCAATTTGTCTTTTTTAAAAAAAATAATACTATCAGGGGCGGCTAAATGGCGTAGTGGATAGAGCACTGGCCCTGGAGTCAGGAGTACCTGAGTTCAAATCTGGCCTCAGACACTTAATAATTACCTAGCTGTGTGGTCTTGGGCAAGGGACTTAACCCCCATTGCCTTGAAAAAAAAAATACTATTGATATTTTCTTGTTCTTACATAGCCACAGTATCTTATGCATTCTTCACCTTTCCTGAGATCCATATGACAAATAATGGGGGCAGAAGGTTTGAGAGGGGGAAAAATTCAGCATAACTGATACATTAAAAAGATACGGGGCAGCTGGGTGGTTCAATGGATAGAGCACCAGGTTTGGAGTCAGGAGTACCTGAGTCCAAATCTGGCCTCAGACAATTAATAATAATTACCTAGCTGTGCGGCCTTGGGCAAGCCACTTAACTCCAATGCCTTGAAAAAAAAAAGAAAAGATACAAAAACATGCAGAATATTTAAAATCTGTGAACCTTCTGATTCCTTAAAAGAGTCCGTTGGGAATGTCTTTTCATATGTCTAGTTTAAAAACTGCTTGATCTTGATAATTTATTTTATTTACTTTTGATATGTATATGTCATAATCATTGGTAGGCATTAGTCATAGATTTTCCTTTAATCAGGGATTGCCTTACTTCTCCAGACAGAAGACTGGTTCTCATCAATCAATCAATCACCAAGCATTTATTAAAACACCTGCTATGTGCCAGACACTTTTCTCTGTTTAGGGATATAACCAAAAGGAATGAAATAATTAAGTCCCTGCTATATCACCAGGAATGGCCATTGGGAATGTGAAGCTATACATTCTAGCATGTTTCTAGTTCAGGTTACCTATGGCTACAAGTTAAGAATCAGGAGAACAGAAACCCAAGGTTCCTTGGCCGAAGTGAATGCCCTGGCAGCAGAAGGAAAAAAGGACTGGGGAGGCTTAGCCATTAGTAGAAAATGAGGCTCAAATTGGATCCTAACTAGATTACCTGACCAAAGTCAGAACTACATCTAAGGGTGGCTATGTCAGTATGTGTGCATATATTATCCCCATTTTACAGATAAAAATATTGTTGGTCAGAGACTTTAAAGGATGAACAAGAGTAGAAGTCAAACTCCTTCCATATCTATATCATGTCACGTATACTATGTTGTTTTTCATCCCACTTTTGTGATGCTCTATTTGTCAGTGAAAGCAAAATAGGTACAAGGTTACAGAAATCTTTTTTTTAAAAGAAAATAAAAGATCATAGCTTTAGAGATAAAAGGGTTCTTAAAAGTTATTTGATCCTCAAATTAAGCCTCTTAGTTTGCTGCTTTTATTACCCCCATTTTAGAGATGAGGAAACTGAGGTGCTGTTATTATCATCACTTTAGAGATAAGGATAAGGGTTACACAGCTAGTAAATGTCTGAGGCTAAAGGACCCCCCTACACTCCAAAGAGTTTTTATATATGTGGGTTATATCCAGAGGTATTCTAGAGCTGACTTGTACTGACTTTCAAAAGCTGATTATTAAATTTTCAGCATGAACATTTACAAGTAAGAAATCAGGTAAAGGTTCAAATTAGGGCTTGCTTTATTATTGTTGATAATCTTAGATAAACAGAAAATATTAATAAAGTAGATTGAACTTAAAAGTACATTAATGAGAATTTTTTGCTGTTGATCAATTTTTAAAAATGTATTTTATATAATTACAATAATTTTTTTATGAGTAAACATACCTCCCCCAAGAAGATGAGAAACCTCAAGAATAGTGAAAGACAGAGGAAAAAAGTACTTCAGTCTGTATTCAGATTCCAATGGCTCATTCTCTGGGGTGAGTTGCCTTCCACCAGAAAAGTTGCTTCAATACTTTTCCCACAGTTGTTATTACTAGCTGTGTTTCCCTTCATTCTATTCCTCCCCACTCTCATTTATTCTATTCTATCTCTCTCCTTTCATCTTGGCCCTGTACAAAAGTGTGCTGTATCTGAGTACCCTCTCCCACAATCTTTCCTCCATTCTATCACCTATTCCCCCCCTTTCCCTCCCCCTATTCCCCCCTTATCCCATCCCTTTCTTCTCATTTTTTTTGAGGGTAAACTAGATTTCTATACCCTATTAAGTGTGCATGTTAATTCCTCTCTGAGCCATTTCTGATGAGAATGGAGGCTCACTCATTTCCCCCCTCTTCTTCCCCCCATTCCACTCCATTGAAAAAACTTTTTCTTGACTTTTATATGAAATTTCTTAGTTCCTTCTTCCTCTCCCTTATCTTTCTCCCAGTACTTCCCTTAATCACCCATTGACTCCTTCTTTTTACTATATTATACCATTATATTCCGCTCCTTCCTGTGCCTTGTCCATATATGCTCCTTCTAACAGCTCTTATAAAGGAGAAAGTTCATATGAGTTATTGATATCTTCTTCCCATGCAAGAATACAAACAGTTCAATATCGTTAAGTTCCTTATACTTAGTCCTTCTCGTCCACCCCCCCTCCCCTCCATGGTTCACCAGAGTCCTGTACTTGAAGATCAAACTTTCTGTTCAGTTCTTGTTGTTTCAATAGGAAAGTTTGAAAGTCCCCTCTTTCATTGAAAATCCATCTTTTCCCCTGCAAGAGATTGTTCAGTTTTGCTGGGTAGATGATTCTTGAGTGTAAACCAAGGTCTTTTGTGTTCTGGAATATCATGTTCCAATCCCTACAAGCCCTTAATGTAGATGCTGCCAGATCCTGTGTAATCCTGACTATGAAGTCACAGGAGTTGAATTGTTTGTTTCTGGAAGCTTTTAGAATTTCCTCTTTGACTTGGGAGCTTGAGAATTTGGCTATAATATTTCTGGAAGTTTTTCTTTTGATCTCATTCAGGAGGTGACTGAATTCCCTCAATTTCTATTTTACTCTGCTTCTAGGATCTCAGGGCAATTTTGCTGTATTATTTCTTGAAAAATGAAGTCTAGGCTCTTCTCCTGAATGTAGCTTTCAGATAGCCCAATAATTTTTAAATTATTTCTTCTGGATCTATTTTTGAGGTTGGTTATTTTTCCAATGATATATTTCATATTTTCTTCTAATTTTTGAATTTTGGAAGAATTTTATTTCTTCCTCATTTCTTCCAAAGTCATCAGCTTCCTTTAGTTCCATTCTGCATTTGAGGGAGTTATTTTCTACAGAGAGCTTTTTTATCTCCTTTTCCAGCTGTCCAGTTCTGCTTTTTAAGACAGCCTTCTCCTCATTTGCCTTTTGTTTTGCTTTTTTCCATTTGGCCTAAACTGGTTTTTAACATATTATTTTCTTCAGTATTTTTTTATATTTCTTTCACCAAGCTGCCTATTTGGTTTTCATGATTTTTCTGCATCTCTCATTTCTCCTACCAATTTTTCCTCCATCTGCCTTAATTGCTTTTCATAGTCTTTTTTGAGCTCTTTCATAGTCTGAGCCCATTTTCTATTTCTCTTGGAGGTTTTGGATATGGAAGTAGCAAAGTTCTCTCACTATCCCTTCAAGCTGTTCCCGGTGATCCCTGGGCTGGGCTGTGTTGGACTGTCCTGCAGTTGGGGCTTTTTTCTAACTCACAGTCCTGATGAAACACACCTCTCCTGCAGATCTACCAAGTTATCTTGGACTGGGAAAATGCATTACTCAGTCTTTCTGTGGGTTCTGCCCCTCTAAATTTTGGCTAGAGTCATAATTTGATGGCTTTTGGAGTTTTTGGGGGGGGGAAGGAGTTCTCAGGAAATTCTGCCTTCACTGCATTTTGTCTCCATCCCCAATGAAAACATTTTTCCAGAATTTAAACATTTACCAGCCCAACCTGGTTATTTATGTCTATTGCTGTTTACTATATTCAAATTTAAGGCACATTAATATTATTATGATTTTAGTTTTTATTTTTTAGTAGTAGTAGTAATAGTAGTAATAGTAATAATAGTAGTAGTAGTTGTAGTAGTTGTAGTAGTAGTAGTAGTAGTAGTAGTAGTAGTAGAATTTTGCTCTTGTAGGCCCCCTGAAATGGTCTTAGGATACTTCATTAACCAGGTGATACTTCAAAATCCTCTGAGTCACAGAATTCCCCACCACCAGTTGAATAATCTGTTTTTAAAAAAAAAGCAGGGTGGGAAGATAGGAGGGAGGAGGTGAATGTGATTTGTCAGTCATGACCTGTTTTCAATAAAATCATAGTTTCTTTGAGATCACTACTTTGTTTTCTAAGTGTTTGGTACTTATCATTTTCAATAATACATTCTAACATCTTTTCAGGTATCAAAGGCAGTTTCATAGACCTATAGTTTATAAATTACAATCTCTATTTGTTGAAAATCAGTGCAAAATGTATTTTCTAATGTTGGAGTGATTTATCTTTTTTAAGTAATCTTTCCCCAAAAACTTATGGTGACTATGACCTTATCTACTAATGCTTTCAAAATCTGGTTTATCAGGACCAGGTGACTTGAACTCATTAAAGGTTCTACATTTTCACCAAAGTAGATAGAGGAAAATTTAGAAATTGACTCAATTCAACTTATGGGTATCGTCAAATGTCAATTGTATTTTTATCCAGGGCCAGAAAATCTTGCAATTCTTTGCAAAATAAATCATACTGTAATTGACATTGCTAAAACTATAGCACAAATAACAAAGTAAGCATTCCAGAGTCAATTGGCAGACTATTTTATCAGGTAATCTTATCCTACAGTATATATATATATATATATATATATATATATATATATATATATATATGTATGTATACCAATAACACATGTAGTAGAAATAGTTCTAAGCAAAACAATATTTAAGAGGTTGTTTCAAGGGTTACATGTTCAAATTATCTGTAAATCATACTATATATATACAGTAATGCAGGCATATTTATACAGTACAAACAAATAATAGCCAAAAATGTAAACTAGCAATACAATGTCAACAGAACAGAACTAAAAGAAGATATTTAATCATTAGAAATATTGCAAAGAAGCAAAAAGCATTACAGTTTATAACTAGCTGAATAATAAAGTAATTCTACATGAATAAACTGGTATATGATCCAATAAATAATGACAAAATAATAAAATAGCATCATTCAGAGTATATAGTAATTAACATCATTAAACATAGGTAATTATCTACTTTCATGTCTTCTATTCACAAGGTCCTTTATTGAGATGAGCAGGGAACTTGAGAATAAAAATCAATCTACCCAAAGAAGAAAACAAAACAAAACAAAAACCCCTTAAGAATGTGATGAACACTTTTTAGAAATTCTCTCTTATGTACCTCTTTCCCCTAATCCTAATTCCTTATACTAAAAATGATTAATATGTAAACATGTTTATCAAAAATATGTATGTACAATGTTAACCTGACTATTAGCCACTGAGGGTAGGGGCTTGGGAAGGGAGGGTGGACAGAAATTTTTTAACTTAAAAATATACATATGTATATGTTGAAAAATAAAAACAATTAAAAAAATCAATCTGCCAACTGGGTATCTCCTGCCAAGTCTCTTGGATCATTTTCCCCTGTAGGTAAGAAAAATTCTGAACTCTGTTCTCTCCAAATCTAAGGTCCATATCTATCTAATTCAATTGCCATTTTAATCTCCAATATTGTAGTCTAGATCTGACTGACCCTTCCATTGTACCTCAGGAATTCTTGTTTTTCCTAAATCTTCTTTAACCCAAACCCTTTTAGTTCTCATTGCTTATCTTTCCATGATCTCAAGGCTTTTTACTATTATGTTTCTACAACTTTTTAATATAAATTCTAAAATGTAGTACTCAGGAATTCTAACAGACATGATTTGACTAGACTGTAGTCTAGAGAAAAAGTATATTGAGACTTCCACCTCCTCTGTTCTGGAATCTATGTTTTTTTTAAAGTTAATCTATTTTATTTTTTTAAACATTTTTCTATATGTACATTTATATTTTCAAGTCACAAAATTTCCTTCCCATCCCCTCTCCTCTCAGCAATGAACACAATCAATTATAAAGCATTTCTCACTCAAATAAAGTCAGATCTAAATAGTTGGGAAAATGTCAATTGCTCATGGTTATGTTGAGCTAATATAAGAAAAATGACAATTCTACCCCATTAAATTATTTATTCAGTGCTACCAATCAAACTACCAAATAACTATATATATATATATATATATATATATATATATATGATAAATATGTTTACAGAGTAGTCATTTTCAGCTTTGTTTTGCATTTCTTTCTCTGGATGGGGATACCATTGTCCATAGCCAGTCTGATATAGTTGTCCTAGCTCTCTGAACTGCTGAGAAGAGCTGCTTCTATCAAGGCTGATCATCTCACAATGTTATTGCTAATGTATACATTGTTCTCTTGGTTCTGCTCCCTTCTCTCAGCATCAGATCCTATAACTCATTCCATGCTTCTCTAGAGTCCAACCATTTTTCTTATAACAACAATATTCCATAGCATTCATGTAACATAACTTGTTTAGTAATTCCCCATTATATGGACATCTCCTCAATTTCCAGTTCTTTGCCACTACAAAAATGATATGCTATAAGTATTTGGAACATGTGGGACTTTTCCCATTTTTTTAGGATTTCTTCCAGATATAGTCCTAGAATTCAAATTGCTGGGTCAAAGGGAATGAACATTTTTATTGCTCTTTAGGCATAGTTCCATATTGATCTCCAGAATGATTGGATCCATTCACAACTCCACCAGTAATGCATTCAATGTCCCAATCCTCCCACATTGATCATTTCCCTTTTTGTCTTCGTAGCCAATCTGATAGATGGGAGGTGATACCTCATGGTTGTTTTAATTTACATTTCTCTAAACATGGAACATTTTTTCACATGATTATATATAGTTTTAATTTCTTCATTTGACAACTTTCTATCCATAACCTTTGAGCATGTATCAATTGGGAATGACTTGTAACTTTGTAAATGAAACCTTTATTAGAACTACTAGTTGTGAAGATTTTTTTCCCAGCTTTCTGCTTTCCTCTTAATTTTGGCAGCATTGATTTTATTAGTGCAAAAAATTTTTACTTTGATATAGTTAAAATGATTCATTTTACAGTTTTTAAGGTACCATAATCCTTATTTGGTCACAAATTTGTTCCCTTTCCATAGATTTGATTGATAATTTCTTGTTCTACTTTTTTATCTGTGGTGTCACCCTATGTATATAAATCTAATAGCCATTTTGATCTTATTTTTGTATAGGGTGGGAGATGTGGGTCTATGCTAAGTTTTTGCCATACTATTTTCCAGTTTTCCCAATAATTTTTGTCAAATAGTGAATTCTTATCCCAGAAGCTGATGTCTTTAGGTTTGACAAATAGTAGATTGCTGTAGTAATGTATTGTGGTTTCTTTTGAACCTATACTAATGCACTGATCCATTACTCTATTTCTTAACAGTACTATGCAGTTTTGATGACTGCTGCTTTATAGTATAGTTTTAGAGCTGGTAGAGCTAGTCCACCTTTCTTTACAATTTTTTTCATCAGTTCCCTTGTTATTCTTGCCCTTTTTGTTGCTCCAGATGAATTTTGCTACAATTTTTTCTAGCTCAGTAAAATAATTATTTGGTAGTTTGATTGTTATGGCATTGAATAAATAATTTAATTTGGGTAGAATTGTCATTTTTCTTATATCAGCTCAACTTAACCATGAGCAATTGATATTTTTCCAATTATTTAGATCTGACTTTATTTGAGTGAGAAACACTTTATAATTGTGTTCATATAGTTTCTGGGTCTGTCTTGGGAGGCAGATACCAAGTTAATGTTTTTTATAGTTATTTTAAAGGGAATTTCTCTTTCCATCTCTTGCTCTTGGGCTTTATTGTTCAAATATAGAAATGTGGATGATTTATGTGGGTTTATTTTACATCCTACTATTTTGATGAATTTATTAATTGTTTCAAGGAGTTTTTAAGATGATTTTCTCAGGTACTTTAAGTATGCCATCATATCATCTGCAAAGAGTGAAAACTTTGCTTCCTCATTGCCAACTATGATTCTTTCACTTTCTTTTTCTTCTCTTATTGCTACAGCTAGCATTTCTGATTCTATATTGAATAGTAATGGTGATAATAGATATCCTTCTTTCACCTTGATCTTATTGGAAATGCAACGAGTTTATTCCCAATACATATAATATTTGCTGATGGTTTTAGATAGATAGTATTTATTATTTTAATGAAAACTCCATTTATTCCTAAATTTTCTAGCGTTTTTAATAGGAATGGATACTGTATTTTATCAAAGACTTTTTTCAGCACCTATTGAGATAATCATATGATTTCTTTTGGATTTGCTATTGATATGTTCAATTATGTTGGTTATTTTTCTAATATTGAATCATCCCTGCCTAGCTGGTATTAATCCCCCCTGATCATGGTGTATCATCCTCATAATAATGTGCTGTAGTCTCATTGCTAAAATTTTATTGAAGATTTTTACATCTCTTATTGCTGAAGCTAACATTTCTAATAGAATATTGAACAGTAGTGGTGACAATGGGCATCCTTATTTTACCCCTGATCTTATTAGGGATGCCTCTAGCCTATCCCCATTGCAAATAATGCTGATGGTTTCAGATTGATACTGCTTATTATTCTAAGGAACAATCAATTTATTCCTATACTCTCTAATGTTTTTGGTAAGAATGGGTGCTGTATTTTTTCAAAAGCTTTTTCAGCATCTATTTATATAATCATATAATTTCTGATAGGTTTGTTGTTGATATAATTAATTAAACTAACAGTTTTCTTAATATTGAACCAACCCTGCATTCCTGGGATGAATCCTACTTGGTCAAAATGTATTATCCTAGTGATAACTTGTAATCATTTTGCTAAGATTTTATTTAAGATTTTTGCATCTATATTCAACAGGGAGTTAAGTTTATAATTTTCTTTCTCTGTTTTAACTCTTCCTTGTTTAGGTATCAGCATCATATTGGTGTCATAGAAAGAGTTAGGCAGAGTTCAGTCTTCCCCTATTTTCCATAGAGTTTATATAAAATTGGAACCAATTGTTCCTTAAATGTTTTGGTAGAATTCACTTGTGAATCCATCTGGCCCTGGAGATTTTTTCTTAAGGAGTTCAATAATGGTTGTTGAATTTCTTTTTCTTAGATAGGGTTTTTTAGGTATTTAATTTCCTCTTCATTTAACCTGGACAACTTATATTTTTGTAAATATTTGTCCATTTCACTTAGTTGATCAAATTTATTAGAATAGTTAGGCAAAATAATTCTGAATTATTACTTTAATTTCCTATTCATTGGTGGTGAGTTCGCCTTTTTCATTTATGATACTAGCAACTTGGTTTTCATCTTTCCTTTTTTTTTAAAATCAAATTAACCAGAGGTTTGTCTATTTTATTGGCTTTTTCATAAAACAAACTCAGTTTTATATATAAGATCAATGGTTTTCTTGCTCTCAATTTTATTAATATCTCCCTTGGTTTTCAGAATTTCTAATTTGGTATTTAATTGGGGATCTTTAATTTGTCCTTTTTCTAGATTTTTTAGTTGCATGTTCAATTCATTGATCTCTTTCTCAATTTTATTCACACAGGCATATAGAGATATAAAATTTCCCTACAAAACTGTTTGGCTGTACCCCATAAATTATGAAATGATGTTTCATTAATATAATTTTCATGGATATAATTATTATTTCTATTATTGACTGTTTGATCCACCCATTATTTAAGATTAAGTTATTTATTTTCCAATTAGTTTTTTGTTTATGTTTCTGTGACCCTTTATTACATGAAATTTTCATTGCATCATGAACTGAGAAGTGTGTATTTAATATTTCTGCCTTTCTACATTTGATTATCAGGTTTTTGTAGCTAATACATGGTCAGTTTTGGTGTAGGTGCCATGAACTGTTGAGAAAAAGTTATATTCTTTTCCTATCCCCATTAATTTTTCTTCAGTGGTCTATCATATCTAAGTTTTCTAAGATTTCATTAACCTTCTGAACTTCCTTCTTGTTTATTTTGTGGTTAGATTTCTCTGGTTCTGAGAGAGGGAGGTTGAAGTCCCCCATTATTAAAGTTTTGCTGTTTATGTCTCCTTGTAAGTCAGTCAGCAGGTCCTCTAGGAATCTGCATGCTATACCACTAGGTGCATACATGTTTAGTAATGGTATAGCTTCATCATCAATGGTGCCTTTTAAGAAGATGTGATTTCCTTCCTCATCCCTTTTAATGAGATCAATTTTTTGCTTTTACTTTATCTGATTTTTTTTTTACTTAGACCAGGCAGAATTATTTTTTTGCTCCATCCTTTTACCTTTACCCTGTGTCTATGTCTGCTTCAAATGTGTTTCTTGTAAACAACATATTGTAAGATTCTTGTTTTTAATCCATTCTGCTGTCAGCTTTTGCTTTATGGAACAGTTCATCCCATTCACATTTACAGTTAAGATTACTAATTCTGTATTTCCCTCCATGCTATCTTTCTCCATTTATATTTTTCTCTTTCCTTTCATCTTATTCTTCCTCACCAACATTTTACTCCCTTTCTCCTTTAAATTTTCTTTTTAAATTTAACTTTCACTTTATTTTCATTTATACTTTTGCCTTCCCTTTTATCAGTCCCTTCCCCTATCCACCCTTCCCTGCAGAGTAGGATAGATTTTTAAACACAAGCAGGAATGTATCTTATTGCTTCTCTGAGCCAAATCTATTGGATAAAATTTACTTAATGTTCACACCTCCCTTCTTTCCCTCTAAAATTATAAATCTTTGTGCCTCTTTACCAGATATTTTTTAATCTCTCAAGTACTATTAATCAGGTATCATCAGTAACAGTTTATTTGATTGTTTGATAAGCTCACATTAATATCAAAGTATCATCACAGATTTCTTGATTAGCAGCATTATCTCAAATTACATCAAATTATAATTATAATCATTTTTTACCTTACCCCCTTTTCAAGTACCCTCCAGGGACATATAATTCTCCTCATGAGCCAAAGTGTCATCCAAAGTGAATTTATTTCTTGAACTATTTGTGCCCCTTCCTCCATGTCTATTTTCTCACACACTTGACCCCACCCAGGTCACCCATCCCCTTTTTAAGCAAGCCTGGATTAACTCAAACTCTGATGTGATTAACTACATGAATCTTAAAGGGCTCTAAGCACTGGGAGGCTCTGGAGGTCACACTTAAAAACTTTTACAAACTATTGTAAGTGATGGGAGATATTGACTCGGGATCACCCAGTTTATGATGTCCTCATAAGAGTGACTGTTAATCTTTGTCATCATGCAGAGTTAAAGTGGGTCTAGGGATAATAAGACATTTAAGTTTAAAGTTAACACCCCTGTTTTTCATCAGGGCTTTTTGTCTCAAACATAGTGAAATCATCTTGATCCTCTTCAATGCAGAGGCAAGACCCAACTATACCCCACATCCTGTAAGTCTATCTCTAAAATTGTATTTGACAAAATGCTCTAAATCATTATTGATTAGAGAAATACAAATTAAAACAACAATGAGATATCACATCACACCTATCAGATTGGCCAAGATGAGAAAATGGAAAAATGATCAATGTCGGAGAGGTTTTAGGAGGATTAGGACATTGATGGTGGAGTTGTGAATGGATCCAATCATTCTGGAGAGCAATATGGAACTATGCCCAAAGATCAATAAAACTATTCATATCCTTTGACCCAGCAATTCCAATTTTAGGTCTATATCCAGAAGAAATTATAAAAAAAGGGAGAAGTCCTACATGTTCCAAAATATTCATATTAACTCTTTTTGTAATGGCAAAGAATTAGTAATTGAGGGGATGTCCATCAATTGGGGAATGACTAAATAAGTTATGGTACATGAATAGAGAAGCATGGAATGACACAATATCCTATGCTGAGCAAAGGGAGAAGAACCAAGAGAACAATGTACACATTAACAACATTGTGAGATGATCAAGATTAATGGAAGCAGTACCTCTCAGCGTTTCAGAGAGCTAGGGCAACCATATTAGACTGTCTGTGGACAAAGTTATCCCTATTCAGAGGAAGAAACAAAACAAAACAAAACAAAAGAAACAAAAAAGAAAAACCAACCTTTTAGAATCTGATGAATACATTATAAAAATGATCTTTTATATCTCTTTCCCTTAATCCTAATTCCTCACATGGAAAATGACTATTATGTAAACATGTTTCTCCAAAATATGTATATATACTGCTAAACTGACTGTTTGTTGCTGAGAGGAGTGGGGTGGGAAGGGAGAGTGGAAGGAAATTTTGGAAAAAAAAACCAATATGATGAGACACTAGGATTGGAGGAATCAAAGGGTTGTTTTAAACCTGATCATAAATGGAGCAGGTCCCTGCTGATCAGTGAGATCTGGTCTATAATTAGCCTGTTCACTTCCAACCTGGATGAAACAGGGAAACCTAGTTTTTTTTTTCCCCTTTAAGAAATTAAAGGCCAGAGAGAAGTCATTTGCCAACTTATTAGTTCTTTCTGAAAGACATGATAGTAGACTCATACACTCTTAGACTTATAAGTGACCTTAAAGATTATTTAGTCCAATCTATACCTGCATAGGATCTTCTATGATATGCTTAATTTAAGATAATCTAGCCTTTTGTTGGAGGTATTGGTGAAAGATAACTCTTTTTTTTTTTTTAGGTTTTTTTGCAAGGCAAATGGGGTTAAGTGGCTTGCCCAAGGCCACACAGCTCGGTAATTATTAAGTGTCTGAGACCAAATTTGAACTCAGGTACTCCTGAACTCCAGGGCTGGTGCTTTATCCACTACGTCACCTAGCCGCCCCAGAAAGAGAACTCTTTACATACTGTAGTATCACATTCTACTCTTGGGGATGTTTTCTCAGATTTCTATATTTGAATCTTACTTGATTTTGATAATTTTCTTCTATTTACTTTTAATTTGCATATGTCTTAATTACTGGTATGTGTTAGTATTAGATTATCCTTTAAACAGGAATTGCTGCACTTAGAAGACTGGTTCCCATCAATCAATCATTCAAAAAGCATCTATTAAACACCTACTCTGAACCAGGCTCTGTGCTCTGTTTGGGGATATGACCACAAAGAATGACTAGAACCCAAAGCTCCTGTATTCCTTACTTATGTTTTCTCATATGATCCTGGAATTGGCTTCATAGTAAGGAAACCACAATCCAATTGCAGAACTGTGGTTATTTCCCCAGAGGCTATAGGCGATTTTTCCCTTTTCTGTTTCCATTGCCCAGATATGTGGCCCTAAATGAAGATTTTAGCTGTGCTAAAAAAGCAGAAACAAATAGATTTGGCTATAAAACCATGTTGGAATTTAATGGTCAAATATCAGAACATTGAAAAGTTATAAAATAATATATCACCGAGAACCATTAATGTCTGACAGCACCCAAACTTTCCTGGGAACATTTTCTTTAAGACCCAGAATGAATATTCCTACTTGTAAAAAATTTGGAACAAATGAGTGAAGAACATGAATAGAGGATTATAATAGAGGAAATGTTCCATGACACTGGTGTGTGTGTGTGTGTGTGTGTGAATTTATATATCATAGGAATGTTATCTGGCAGACAAATAAAACAGATTTTGAGCATATCTTAGATATTTCCACTACTTTGATAGATAATGCTTCCCTGACAGGAATGCAGGCTCATAGATTTGGGGATGGAAGGGACATTACTGTACATGTGGTACAGCCTCCTAATTATGCAGCTGATAAAACTGAAACTTAGAGAACCTGCCCAGTGTGACACAGGTAGTAAGTGACATAGATGTTTTGACAGTTGACTATATTAATATCCAGAAAGCTGAGGTCATATAGATATAAATTATCCTAATACTCTTGCTTTTCATATCTTGTAAAGTGACAGCACAGTGATTAGAATACTGAGATTGATGTCAGGAAAGACGAGTTCAAATCTTCTCTCTCAAATTGCCTATGTGATCCTGGATATAGCTTCTCATCTTTGCACTTCAGGAGATTTCCTCAGGGATTCTCCACTACAGATCATAGGTATGTTGCTGTGTTTGCTTGAAATTGTTTCAGTGATGAAATCACAGTCATCATCAGAACTAAGGTAGAGAATGCAAATCTTAACTGATGCTCTATAAAATAGCATCTCCCTAGCACTTAGCCTCAGTTTCCTCTTTTGTAAAATGATTGTTGAACTAGATTAATTGTTTTGTGTTCTAGAACCTTTTGGCAGTTTGGTTAAGTCTATGGAACCTTTTTCAGAATAATGTCTTTCAATTGTAACAATAAAATAAGAATAACAGCAAAGTTCATATATTGCCTAGATGCTGATGCATATAAAAACTGAGGCAGAGTGAAGTGACTTGCCTAGAGTCACACAGCTAGTGAGTGTGTAAGGTTCGATTTGAACTCAGGTCTTCCTGATTCCAGACCCAGCAGTCAGTCCACTGTGTCACCTAGTTATATAAAATTTCACTGAAACACAATTATTAAAATATCAAAAGTTCTTATACCCAAAGAACTATAAAACTATGCATATTCTGATACAGCAATCCTTTTACTAGGTCTAAATTGGGAAAGGATGTATTTGTGCAAAAAAAATTTATAGCAGCTCTTTTTATGGTGGGTAAGAATTAGAAATCAAAGGGATGCTTGTCAATTAGGAAATGGCTAAACAAGTGATACAGATGGAATTATTCTATATTATAATTGATAATAATTGATTATATTAGATTATAAGGAATTGTTGAACTATAAAAAATGATAAGCAGGATAATTTAGAAAAACCTGGAAAAACATATGAACTGATACAAAGTAAAATAAGCAAAACCAGGAGAACATTTTACATAGTAACAGCAATTTTTTTGATTAAGAATCATGAATGATAGTTATTCTCAGCAAAATAATGATCTAAGACAATCCCAAAGGATTAAGAATAAAGCATACCATCTGACTACAGAGAAAGAACTGATATTGCTTGAACCCAATCTGAAGTAGACTATTTTTCATTTCCTTTTATTTGAATCTTGTTTTACATGATTAAACAAGAATGTTTATTTCTTACTATCTCAGGGAGGGGGGAAAGGATGGATAGAATTTGGAACTCAAAACTGAAAAAAAGAACAAATGTTTAAAAGTTGTTTTAACATATGATTAGTGGAAAATAAAATAATATTTTAAAAAAATATCAAAAGTTTCTGATTCATTGACCTCTTGACATTTTCAGAGATCCCTTGGGGATAACTCAGGGTAAAACAGTCTTGAACTAGATGATTTCTAAGAGTCTTTCTAGCTCTAAGAATAGATGAATCTATATGGCTTACATATTATTCATTTGCATTTATACATGTGTGTCATTGTAATTACATCCTTTTTTTTTGCATGTATGTCACTATCTATTTCATTTTCTTATAAACCCCTTATCATTAGTTAAAGTGGTACTTACTATGTCCTCCCTGCTGTTCTCCAGCAGATAATGGACATGGTGGATGTCAATCCATGAAGGAGAATAGTGAGGAAAACCTCATAAACCATTTTGTATTCCTTCATTTTACTAAATCTCCAGTCTATTTTCAGTTCCCTGGTAGTTTGCTGAATTGACCTACTTTTGAACACTATTTTTTTCCTAAAAAAAAAAGGCCACTATAGCAAAAATGTAGCAATCCAGTTATTTATAAAAAAAATCAATTATTGTTATTAGTATGACTGACTGATTCCTGAAGGAGGCTATTTTGGAGTTAGGGTGAAATTTTGTTGTTTGGGGCTAAGAATCATATTTCTCTGAGACAATAAATTGACTTAGTCACCTAATGAGCTCAGATTTCTAAAAAAATTGCTACTCTGAGGCAATGTAGAAACAAACCTGAGGTAATATCAACTTAGAAAGGGAGTTCAAAAATAATTTTGTTATGTTCCTGGGTTGTAGCTTAGCTCAAAGGTTCTTATAAGATCTGTCCCCAGTGAAATGAATATGCTGTTTCTGTGAACTGCCAAAACATCCGCTTGAAAAGAAAATGATAGCTCTGCTAAAACATCAAGTAAAACTTGGCTTGGTGATAAAGATGTGTGAATGTCCTAGGTGGTACTGAGACATTTTTATAAATAGATATGGAAAATTTGATTTTTGTCTAAGACATAACCTGTTCAGTGATAACAAGAAACCTCATGCCCTTGATTTTCTTTAGGCACTATGGGTGGGAAGAAGATTTTGGATGAAAGGATCAGGAGGGTCAGACTGAAAACCTCAATGTTTTGCCTTGAAGGTAGGCTATATGTTTTCCTGTTTCCTGAATTTTGATCTGACTCTTTCATAAAGTATTTAATAGATTGGGATTTTGATATTCTCTTGATTGCAGTATTAGAGACTACAATAAGGACAAAGAAAGATTGAAAAGAAAGATAAAACATAGCAAGCCAGGTGATAGTCCTTACAAAGTTTCAATACAGTGATGTAGATAAATGAAATTAAACAGTGAAATCTAAAACAATGATCTTTTCTCATTTTCTGTTTACCTCTCTCTAAAAACTGGGACTGTTGCCTGCTGGGTATTTTATATTTCAAATCATCTAATTTTCAAGCTATAGAAGCAACTTACTCAAATTTATGAATAAAAGAGTCATTGCCAAAGTTGTCAGTTTTATTGGCAAAAAACTTTTAATATCTTATAGTTTTTCACATGTTGCAAATTTTTGATACTAGTAATTATTGTATTCCTCTTTCTCTTTTTAATCAAATTAGTTAATGAATTATATGTCTATTGGCTTCTTCACGCAAAAAACCTTCCTCTTTTTTTTAGTAAGCCACTGTTTCACCTTCCCCCAACTTTGATAATCTCTTCTTTGATTTTGGAATTTTTATTTTGGTGCTTAATTATGTTTTTTAATCTGTTGATTTTCTAGTTTTTTATTAGATTAATTGATATGTTATTTCTCTCTGTTAATAGTGTTTACAATCTTCACAACTAGGAATTCTAATAAAGGTCTCATTTCTAAAATATATAGAGAGAGAATATATAAGGTCACAAGTCATTGGCCATTTGATAAAATAGCCAAAGGAATATGAATGGTCAGTTTTCAAATGAAGAAATTAAAGCTAAGTATATATAATCATATAAAAAAATGTTTCAAATCATTATTGATTAGAAAAATGCAAATTAAAACAACAATGAAATATCACATCACCCTATCAGGTTGGCCAAGATGAGCAAAAGGGAAAATGTTGGAGAGATTGTGGGAGGATTGGGACACTGATGCATTGCTGGTGGAGTTATGAACACATCCAACCTTTCTGGTGAGCAATTGCCCAATAAAACTGTTCATATCCTTTGACCCAGCAATTCCAATTCTAGATCTATATACAGAAAAAATCATAAAAAGAAGGAATAGTCCTATATGTTCCAAAATATTCATAGCGAATAGCCAAAAGTTTTATACATTTGTAGATCTTTGTTCAAAATAATATCAAAATTCATTTGAAGAAAAAAGATCTACAAATAGCCATAGCAGCTCTTTATATAGTGGTAAAGAATTGGAAAATGAGGAAATGCCCTTTAATTGGGGGGATGGCTAAAGCAAGTTATGATACATGAATGCGATGAAATACTATTGTTCTATAAGAAAACATAAATAGACTGTAGAGAAGCGTGGAATGATCTGATGCAGAGCAAAGTTAGTAGGACCAAGAGAACAGTGTACACATCAACAACATGGTGAAATGAACAAGTCAATGGAAGCAGCTCCTCTCAGCAGTTCAGAGAGCTAGGACAACTGTATTAAACCAACTATGGCTTATGCTAACCCCATCCAGAGGAAGAAAAACAAAACAAAACAAAACACACATGTGCACACCAAAAAACCCCTTGAGAATCTGATGAACACTTTATAAAAATTCTCTTATGTATCTCTTTCCCTTAGTCCTAATCCTTCATACTGTCCCAGTAGTGGTATTGCTGAATCAAAAGGTATGCACATTTTTGTTGCACTTTGGGCGTAATTCTAAATTGCTCTCCAGAAAGGTTGTATGAGTTTACAGCTCCACCAACAATATATTAGTGTTCCAGACTTCCCACATTCCTTCCAACATTGATCATTTATTGTCCTTTCTGGTCATATTGACCAGTCTGAGAGGTGTGAGGTGATATCTCAGAGATGCTTTAATTTGCAGGAAATTTTGTGACTTAAAAAAAAAAAAAATATATATATATATATATATATATATATATATATATATATATATACACATATACATGAAAATAAATAAATAAGTAGATAAAATTTCCCCTAAGAATTGACTTGGCTAGAAAAAATTTTAGTATATAATCTAATGTTGCCATTATATTTAATGAAATCATCATTTTTATGAATTGATCTTTGATTCACCATTTCTAGAGTTAAGATGTATTATCTCTATTTGATTTTTTTTAAATATAACTAACTTGGAAGAAAAAATCTTGGCAACAAATTTCTTTGATAAAGATCTCATTTTCCAAATATATAAAGAACTGATTCACATTTATAAGAATAAGAGTCATTTCCTTTTACATAAATCATCTAAGAAAATTAATGGGTAGTTCTCAAGTGAAGAAACAAAATCTTCCTATAGTCAAATAAAAAGTGCTCCAAATTACTGCCAATTGATTAGAGAAAAACAAATTAAATTAATTTTGATATTCTATCTCACAATTTTCAGACTGGCAAATATGACAAGAAAAGGAAAATAACAAATTTTGGAGTAGTTATGCAAAACCAAGTACATTGATGTACTGTTGATGGACCTGCAAATGTATAAAACTTTTGGCAATCTTTTTGAAATTGTACATGAAAAGTTACTAAATGGAGAATATTTTATTATCTCTCTATTTAACTGCTAGGTCTATGTCTCCTAAAAGATCAAAAAAATAGAAAAATGCCCTATATGTACAAAAATATTTATAACATCTCTCTTTATGGTGACAAACATTGGAAATTAATGGAATACCTTGAACATTCTTGAATAATTGACTAAGTTCTGACATATGAAGGTACCAAAACAATAATAATAATAATGATAATTAATATCCAATAGTATGTTAAAATTTTCAAATACCTTTGCAAACATTATTTTATTTCATACTAACAATAACTCTGGAAAGTTAAACACTATTATCACTTCTAGTTCACAGGTAAGGGAAATAAGACTGAGGAGGGGAATGGTCTGATAGAATGATACTCTAAGTTGAAAATTTCAAAGGGGTTGTTGGATAATGCAAGTCAAGGAAGTTCTAGGCAATGAGGAAAGTCCCTAGAAATAGCAGTTGAGGAATGATGCTGAAGAGGAAAAAAAAACTTAAAAGAATGCTCTGGATAGTTAGGATGATAGTCGATGACTGGAATGTCTCAATTTACTTAAAATGTTGATTCTTTCTAAATTTGTTTATAAGTTTAGGGTTATGCCAACAGAACTACCAGATTACTTTATAAAATATAGGCAAAATAATATTAAAATTCATTTGAAGAGAAAAAATCTACAATTACAAGAGAAATAATTTCTTAAAAGTAGACTGAAGGGGAATATCATCTCCAGACATCAAATTATAGAAAAAAGCAACAATCATGAAAGATCTATTTTGTTGTAGTTTAAAAAAAATGGATTGGTGGAACAGACTCTGAATGAGAAATAATCATACTCAATACCACAGGGTTTGATATACCCGAGAAGATAAAACATTTGTTTTGACAACAATTGTTTGGAAAACCGAAAAATAATGTGGAAGAAACTAGATTTAGATAAAAATCTTATACTAGATATAACAACAAGCTTGAAATGTACACAGGAACTGAATAGTAATAGTCTAACTAAAAAGAAGAAGAAAAGGAAAGAAGAAAGGTAATTATTATGCCCCCTCACCAGGTTCCTTTTTTCCCTGCAATTCCATTTTTAAGCTCCTTTTCTGCATGTTGTTTTCCCTTATTAAAATAGAAACTCCTATAAACTCCTTGAAAGCAAGAGAGTGCCATTCTTTCCCCCCTGAGAAACAGTTTAGGTTTTATTGGTTGGAGAATTAAACCTAGGGTCCGAAAAAATCTGTTTTCAAATTGATCTCAGATGCTTAGTAGCAATGTTATCCTGGGCAAGTTACTTGACCATTATTTGCCTCAGTATTCCTTTTTTAGTATTTTTGTAAGGAAATGGCTTTAAGTGACTTGCCCAAGGTCACACAGCTAATAATTGTTAAGTGTCTGAGGTCATATTTGAACTCAGGTCCTCCTGAGTCCAGGACTGGTGCTCTATTCACTGTACCACCTAGCTACCCCTTGCCTCGGTATTCTTAATTGTAGAATGGATATTATAATAGAACCTACCTCAAGGTTATTATGAGGATAAGATGAAATAATATTTATAAACCTTAAAGCACTATATAAGAGATAGTTGCTGTGACTAATATAATTCTTAACTAAACAATAAACAGATGCGATCACAAAAACAAAATGAAAAATTTTATATCATAAATTGAAAAGTTTTTGCAATAAAAATCAATACAACTAGGACATAAAGGAAAATTGTCATTTCAGGGAAGAAATCTTTTATATCAAGTATTTCTCATAAGGATCTTTATCCAAGATATAAAGAAATGTATGTCTACCACAGTTATATTAAACCATGGACTATTTCTCAATGGATAAAAGGTTAAATGATTTGAATAAATACTTCTAAAAAGACAGGCAATTAATGACATATGAATAATCGATCCAAATCACTGATAATAAAAGAAATGCAAATAGAAACAATTATACTTGAAAAATTGACAAATCTGATAAATAATGAGTAAATTAATATATAGTAGGCAGGTACACTTTTGCATTATTGGTGTAGCTGTGAATTATTAAACTAAGCATTTCTTAGAATTATGCTGAGGGTAACTAAAATGTGCAATTGTATTGACTTAAAGATTTCACTAATGGTCATATATCCAAAGAAAGTCAGAGCTAGAAAGTAAGGTCCAATACACTCAAGTTTTTATTGCAGCACTTTTGTAGTAGCAAAGATTTAGTAAGTAGATTTCCATTGATAGACAATGGCTAAATAAAATATGGCACATAAATTTAGTACTACTGTGCTATATGCAATTATTAATATGATGAATAGAAAAATAAGCAGGCAGATGAACTGACTCAAATTGAAGTATACAAATAAAACAATGGCATCATCAAAACCAAAAATGAATACTGTAAAATTATAATGACCAAACTTGCATGGGTGAGGGTATTATAGATGTGCAACATTGTGAATCCATATAAGTCTATTGCTATGTTTGTAGATTTAAAATTTTTTTAAAATTTTTACAACTTTTTCCCTAATCTCACTTCCCCCCCCACAGAAGGGAGTCTGATAGTCTTTACATTGTTTCCATGATATATGTGTGTGTATATATATATATATATATATATATATATATATATATATTAATATATATATATCAAAATTGAATGTGTTGAGAGAGAAATCATATTCTTAGAGGAAAAAATAAAAGAGACAGCAAAATTACATAATAAGTTAACTTTTTAAAAATTAAAGGTAATAGTCTTTGGGCTTTGTTTAAACTCCACAATTCTTTCTTTGGATACAGATGGTATTCTCCATTGCAGATACTCTAAAATGGTCCTTGATTGTTGCACTGATGGAATGAGGTAGTCCATTAAGATTGACCATCATATGTTTGTAGAACTAGAAGAAATGTTTTCTTTTTCTTTTCTCCCACAACAGATGGCTCTTCAGAAAGGGAATGAGAATGGACAAATTTGGAAGAGAAAGACAAAGACAGAGACATAGAGATGAAGACAGAGACTGACAAAGGCAGAGAGACCAAGACAGAGAGAAACTATATTTCATAGTTCATAGTAAGAGTAGAAATGTTTTTAAATTGATACCTCACCCCTGTTTGTCCTTAAATTGACTGAGGCAGAATTAACATATTTGTTCATAATCCCCATTCCAAAAATGTCTCTGGGATTTGGGGGAGAATTAAATATTTTTCTTTTAACTATCTTTCCCAATTTCTTTCACCAATATCACATCAAAGTTCATGAGATAAAACTTTTAGTTGGGCTCTCAAATACCAATAAAAAATGATTTCCTCAGCATAGTTGTTAGTCCTAATATTTCCAAGATCTTCCTTGGTTTGCATTCTGAGGTCCTTCATACCCTGCTTCAACAAGTCCATTTAAAAAATTAAGACTGAGAATGGCTTATTCAAATGACACTGTCATATAAAAAATGCCACTAAAACAATTCTCTCCTTATTCATGCATAATTACTCCATTAATGACAAGAAGGGGGTCTTCTTTCTTGAGATTTTATGATTTGACTGGGACATATATGAAAATACTAGGTCAGTTAACATATATGACTCCCTTTGACCCCCATTTCAGTAAGAAAGAAGTAGAAAGTACACTGGATTTGGGATCAGAGGAATTTTGTCTAAGATTTGCTACTTACTGCCTGTGTGATCTTGGACTATTCCTTTTATCTCTCAAAGCTTGTTTTTTCATCTGCAAAAATATTCCAAATCAAAATTGTATGATCTTGGAGTATACTCTGCCTAGAGTTATTCACCCCAACCCAAACTGCACCAAAATGTAGAGTCATAAAAAATAAAATGGTTCTTGCCTTCCTTTATATCCATTCAAGGATATGCTTAAATGGATGCACTCTTAAAAATTCAAGCTTTCTGCACTTGGGCAGAAAAGGGCTACTTAAGATGCTTTCATTGTCTACAGTTCCTCTCATCTTTATAGCCTAAAACACTTAGATCAGGATTCTACATCCCTTCAATTCCCTTTGCTTCCTTCCTTATCTCTGTTGGTCATTTTATTGGCATGCCTTTTACCTCTTGATTTTCTCCTCAATCATTTCTAATGCCATTATTTCTTATGTTTCTCAACCCAAAATTATGCCTACCCAGGAAAATGCCTAGTTCTTTTTTCACTATCAAGTCATTTTCCATCTTTTGAAGTAATGAGGAAAATGTTGCAGATGAGTTTTATCATTCTTTCTAACACTGCTAAGTTTTAGGCCCAAGTTGAATTAGAAAGAAGTTGAATTATTAAATGACAATTTTCTAGGGCCCATGTATAAACCTTTCATAGTCTGTTTTGGGAATTTTGACATTATATACTTCATTTACATACAGTGAGGTGAAAACATAACTAGTTTGCAAATTTGGTTTTAGAGAAAGAGAAGTATTGGTCATATTGACCACATCACTTAAAATTTGTATAGCAAGAACCAAGCTTAAATTTTGGACCCAAGTTCCATGGTCTTCCACTGAACCGTACAGCTATTTCTATAAGAAAATACCAAGAAAGAATATGAATTTATGACTGTCAATTAAGTTTTAGTGAGTGTCTATTTTTCTTTTCATCAGAGTAATGTTATAATTGTTTTTCTATATCAGCAACAAGAATAACTAGAGTTCTTTTTCTTTTTACCTTTATTTTTAATTTATGGAATAAAACAAGTAATTTTTCATACCAGTATAATAAATAAGATGATTACACATGAAACAGGAATTCTACTATGCAAGACTTGTTTCACATATATGACAAAATTATCATGTAAATATCTTTTTTCTTTCCTCACTGCCATCTCCAGCAAAGAGATGACTGCCATTAGACATAAATAGGTGTATACCTGTATGCACATATATGTGTAATGTGTATTAATTATTCTCTATATACTTTTATTATCAGTTCTTTCTCTATATACAGATAGGATCTTGCTTTATGTCATTTATAGTTAATTTAAATATTTATGATATAACTGTCAAGATATCTCATTCGAAGTAATTCTTAAAATAATATTGCTCTAGCTGTATTCAATATCTTCTTGGTTCTGCTTAAGTTCTTTAGAACTCATTTTCTGTAAAGAGTTCTTGATGATTCATTTTAATCACCATACTCTTTACATTGATTGGAGATAATTATTTAAATTGCAAAATCCAGCTTCAATCAAATAACAGTAACTCTTTATTTCTAGAGAGCCTTCACATTTGAGAGGCATTCTGACATTATGAACAGAATCAAAAACCATCCCATATGATAGTTTTATCTTTAAGATAAGAAAAAAATCCAATACAACTGAATTGAAAAAGTTTGAAAACGTTCAGTGTGGTATAGCTGTGGACCTCGCACTTTCATGAACAGGTGGGTTATGGGCATCTTCTATCTTTTCATTCAAATCTTACTTGATCTTTTAATTTCACTATATTTACTTTAGACCTTTTTGTTGTGTCATTCTTTTTATTTATCTTGTATTTTTGTTTGTGTGTATGTGTATATATATATATATACATATATGTATATATATATGTCTGTGTATATATGTATGTATATATAAATTTAAATTTGTTTGCTTCATTTTGTATCAGTTCAAAGAGTTCTTTTCATTCTTCTCTTTATTACACACATTATTTCCTGCAACACGGTACTATTCATTATATTCAATAACCAAATTCTTTTTAGCCATTCTACAATATGATGGACACTAGGTTATTTTCATTTCTTAGCTATTACAAAAATGTTGCTATAAATATTTTGGAATATATGGAGCTTTTTCTTATTAACAGCTTCCTTGATATAAGCCCAATAATGGAATCTCTGATTCAAATGGTATGAAAATTTTAATCATTTTATTTGCATAATTCTAAATTGTTTTCCCCAAATAGTTTCAATTCTTCACAGTTTCACCAACAATATATGTGTTTATCTTTCCAAAATCACTCCTATATTAACTGTTGCCCTTTTTTTTGTCAATTCTGCCAATTTGCAGGGCATAAGGGAAAGCTCATAGTTGATTTACATTTCTGTTATTATTAATGATTTGGAGCATTTTTCTGGTTGTGAATATTTTGAAGTTCTTTGGAGTATTGTTCATTCATATCCTTTGACTCCTAAAGTATGGAATTCTCATTAGTCTTATATATATATATATATATATACATATATATATGTATATATACATATATATGTATATATATGGATATGGATATAGGTGATATATTTGGGTTATAGACCTAGTAGTGGTACTGCTGAATTTAAAGGGCATGCACAGTTTTATTGCCCTTTGGGCAAAGTTCCAAATTGTTTTTTTAGAATTGTTGGATCAGAACTCCATCAACAATACATTCATGTCTCATTTTTCCCTTATCTTCTCCAAATTGATCATTTTTCATTTTTTGTCATTTTAGTCAATCTGAGAGATATGAGGTGATATCTTAGGGTTGTTTTAATTTGTATTTCTCAAACAATAATGATTTGGAGCATTTCTTCAAATGATTATAGATAGCTTTAATTTCTTCATCTGAAAAATGCCTGATCTTATTCTTTACCCATTTATCAATTGTAGAATGACTTGTAATCTTATAGATTTGACTCAGTTCTCTATATTAGAAATAAATGCTTTATCAGAAACACTAGCTAGGAAAATTGGTTTCCCAGATTTCTGCATTTCTTATAATCTTGCTTGTATTGGTTTTGTTTATGTAAAATCTTTTTACTTTATGTAAGGAACTGTTGTTTATCACCTGGTATCCTCTAGTAACTGAGTGTTGTTTTTCTAGTTGATTGGAGAGTGCCATGGGAGTGGGAGTGGATCAGGGACTGGGGAGGATATTTAAGCACTTGTATTTGGTTTAATAAACAGGGAACTTGTCTGAGAACTTTCTATCCTTGTCTCCCGCCTCTTCCTGGGTAAAGGATAAGCTTGTAGGAAAGAACATAACAAATTTAATATAGTTGAAATTATCTATTTTTCAGTTCATTATTTTATCCATCTCCTATTTGGTCATAAAATCTCTCCTCTCCATATATCTGACAGATAGACTATTCCTTGTTCTCTTAGTTGGTTTATGGTATCACCCTTTATGTCTAAATCCTATACTAATTGTGACTTTATCTTGGTATAGGATATGAGATGTGGATCTATGTTTAATGTCTGATTACAGTTTTCCAGTTTTCTCAGAAGTTTTTTTAAATAGTGAATTCTTATTCCAGAAGCTGAAGTCCTTGGGTTTAAACAAACAGTAGATTACAATTATCATTTATTACTGTTACCTCATCTATTCCACTGATCCACTTCTCTGTTGACCTACTTATTCTTTAAAATTTCATTAAGTCACCATGTGTGTCTATAGTTTTGTTTTTACTCCTGAACCAAATTTTATTCTTATTGTATATAAAGAATTTATTTACTATTTCTGCTCTTTACACTCATTTACAATACTTATGTATCCTACAAAATGGGTAAATTTTGTCAAATTTTTTTATGTGGTACAGAGAAATATACATATATATATATATATATATATATATATATATATATTCTTTTTCTGTCCTATTTAAAGATACTATAAGTCTTTTAACTAGTTTTCCCAGAAATTTGATCAATTCAATATTTTACCTTTTTTAAAAAAATCTTTTTTTTATTTATTAGACTTAACCAAAACCAGTAGAGGAATACTGATGTTTTCTTTCTCTATTTTGTTACTGTTTTTTTCTTCTTGAAGCTCAGATAGTATTTTTATTATGAATTGGGATACTAAGGCATTTGAAATATACAAGTCTATTACTAATATTGGTTTATTGTCTCAGCATAATATAGTTTCTGTTTTCAATTTTTATTTTTTTAAATATTTATTTCTGCTTTATCTGATAGCACCTAGCAGCTCCATATGTTTTAGATTTACTTGATACATATGTAAAATTTTTCCCCATACTCTCAACTTTATTTTACTATGATATTATTTTCTAATCCAATCTGCCATTCTCTTTCTAATTATATTATCTCAACCATTTACATTTAAAATTATGAGCTTTGTTTTTATTTTCCTTATCTATTTTAAAGATACTTTTAAGTTATAATTTTCCCATGTTTTGCTATAAAAATGATTATGTTCCTTCAATTATTTTACTTAAATATTTTTATGTATACCCTACCCACTTCAATATAGACTCTTATTTTTCTGAGACCAAAGAGGCCACTTCTCATTTCTAGCCCTTGATTTGACCCTGTGTCTCACTCCGACTTGTTCATCCTTCTGTTCTTCTCCCCTTTCATATTGTAATAATGTCTCACATTCTTGGGTATACTTGGTGTCATGAGGTTCTCTCCATCTTGTCCCTTTTCCAGTTGTTCACTTTTATATCTTCCAGTTTTGCCTCATTCATATATCCTTTTTTGTACTTGATACTTTTTCCCAACGCCATTCTTATCATTCATTTCCTGACTTCCTCCCCTCTGACTATGATTCCCTTGTATTTCAAAGAATCTCAGTGTCCTCCTGCAATGGTACTGTTTTATTCTTGTCCTTTATTATAGAAGACCAAAATGATATCATTAATAGAGACAAGTTACAGTGTCTGACTGTGGCTGATTTGAACAATACAAGCTTGAATACTCTACCACAGGTCAGGCACAAATAGACCATGTGAACATCTAGGGTAGTTACATAAATTTACACATCTCATATTTTCTTTAAGCTGCTTCAGTTCTGCCTGGCTTATAGAGCATAGCACCCTCTCTGATGAGGGTACACATGCTGGGAAGCCCTGTGCCAGTGCCTCCCATGCTGTTCAATCAGTTCCAAAGTTCTAAAAGAGAGCACATCAGGGTGTCCCTATAGCTTTTATTCTAACGAATACCCCCCCATCCTCCCCAACTCCCTCTCCCCACCCCCAGCCCCAGCATTTGCCCTGTATGAGTTCTTCATATTATAGTCTTTTTGGCCACAAGTATATAGTTGGGATTCAAACAATGTGACAAACCCATTATAGTTACACTCTCTGTAGTAACATTTGAATGCTTGGCAGTTTAGCTCTTGAAAGAATATCAGCCTCTGTTATTTTCTCTGAAGATTCAGAAGGTCTTCAGATTCTTCCTAAGACAATTTAAATGGAAGCTATTCCTGGCATAGTGCTGTCCAGGTTTCACAGGTGTATTGCAATGGTGTCAGCACGATGGCTCTATAGATCTTCACTTTGGTAGTCAGTCTAATACCTCTTCTTTCCTACACTTTCTTTTGGAGCCTCCCAAATACTGAACTAGCTCTGGCAATGTGTGAGTCAATCGCATTATCAACATCTACCTCCATGGAAAGTATGCTGCCAAGGTAAGAGAGCTTATCTACAATATTCAGAACATCTCCATTTACTCTAACCAATGGTTCCACATATGGACAGTGTGGTGTTGGCTGATGGAACACCTGTAGTTTTCTTGGTGTTAATGATTAGGTCAAAATTAGAATATGCTGCAGAGAATTGATCCATACTCTGTTGCCTCTCAGCTTCAGAGGCTACATTGGAGTACACAGTCATCTGCAAACTGAAGATCATGCACCAACACTCCCTCCGCTTTGGTCTTACATTGCAGCTTTTTCAAGTTGAAGAATTTACTGGCCCTGTGGTAGCTGACCTGTTGCTGTGTTCCTCCTCAGGGAAGTTATTTGATAGCATGTCTGAAAACATCAACTAAAAACCATGGGAACAAGGACACATACTTGTTTCACTCCATTTGTGACTGAGAAATCAATAAGCAATTCTCACAATAAGCACTTAACAATTCACTAATTGACTTTTCAGTGACCAGAAATGTCTACAACTAGGTGAATTGCTATTTGCCTTGGGGTTGGTAGAATTCTGCACAGCTGGGTATACTAATTATACCTTGTTCTAGTCACCTGTTTCATTCCCTCTGATTCTTGCTTTTCTGATCTGTAGTGGTAGTTCAGAGTCTGTTGGCACCAGCAATTTAGACTCGCACAGTCCTGGTACTTCCAGTTTGCAATTCCTGACAGTCTTTTGCTCCTGAAAGGCTATGTACAAGCAGTCTATCAATGTCTGAGCAAATTTCTGCAGTTTGGAGCTGGGATCTTGAAGACACTGGAAAGAAAGAGGGGACGATGAGGTTGAATGAGGTTTAGTTTTGCTGAAAGCTTCTGTCTGTATCCTAAGATCTGTTAGTGTGGCTTCTTTGTTGGTAGTATGGAAGGTTGGGGAGGGGCTCTAAGTAAATTTATGTCCAGGGAGTGTCAGTTTCTGCTTTTTAAAAAAAAAAAACTTCTCTTTGGAGTCAGGGCTTCCTAGACCATAGAAACAACTTTAGTTGTTTTATCTTTGGTGTATAATTTCTGTTTTGGAAAGATCTGAGAAGTCATGTTGATCAGAGAAAATATTTAGTCTTCCAACCTGTTTCTCATATGATCAGACTCACACTACTTTTAAGAACTATTACAGGAATCTAATTGTGAGGATCATGTGAAACAATATTTGTAAAGCTCTTTGTAAATCTCAAAGTCCTATATAAAGACTAGCAATTATTATTATTATTAGGTATAAATTTACATTGGTAAAAAGTTTTCTGTGGGAGTTTCCCTATATCAAAGAAATCAGTAGTGTAACAATAATTACAATAATAATGATAATAATAAAGTACTTTGCTCATAGTATAACTGTGAAAGGGAGGGTATTACTATTATCAGTTTAATCAATGAGAAAGCTGAGACCTGCAAGGGTTTCCTCTAGGGTCAGTCAACCAGTTAGTATCAAAGCTAGGATTCAAATTCAGGTCTTTGGATTCTAAGATCAATGTTTGTTCATTGCACCCCAGCTGTCTCCTCTTAAGAACTTTTTTCCCTTCTCTCAAGCTGGCAAATCCTGAATATTAGGAAGGTTTTGTCAATCCTGATGTCAGCATGGAAAATAAAACAACTAAGAGAGCTGAGACATCCAATTTGCCTTTCAAATGGATTCTTGCAGCATGCTGATGCTTGAACCTCGACCTGCTCCCATTTTCCCCATCCCTGAATGGAACTATTTATTATCCTGTATTTATGAGATTTACATAATGGGTCTTGTGAATGGGATAACAATGTCCGTAGTTTCAGTGCATTGGGGCTTTAGTACCATGGCAAAAAGGCTTATGGGGATTTTCCAATTTTTTGATAGTCTTAGAAGAAATTGAAGACTCATTCAAACTGGTGGCAAAAGAGATCCCTGGCTGTGTTTTTCCAGGTCAGTTTGAGAAAATAAACAAAGTTTCTTTAAAATTGAGTCAGAAACAAGCAAATCTAACTTTCAGAACAAATCCCAAGGTCATAAACTCTTAGTTTTAAAATTGGAATCTCCTCATTTTATAGTCAAAAAACAGGTTAAGAGAAATTTTCTTTTTCTTTTTTCTTTTCTTTTTTATTTCATATATGTGTGAAATTTGAATGAAGTCACATAGTTTGTGAATAGGAGAATCAGGATTAGACTCTAGATTTCCTTAATTATTTTCACTATCCCACACCACCTCATAAAGTCCTTAAGACTTTCAATTTAAAGTATTTTAGCTAGAATATATTGTACCAATTTCATGAAAAATTCACAAAATGAAGAAATTATTAATAATAATAAACTGAATAACAAAGAACTGGAATCAGTTAATTGATTGGGGATCAGTTAAAGAAATTGCAATCCTACAATGTGATATAATGTTATTGTAGCCAAAGATAATGAATATGGAGAAGGATGGGAACACACAAAGTGATTCAAAGTAAAGTCAGCAGAGCCAAGAAATCAATATGCACAATGATTACAAAAATGTAAAGAGAGAGAGAATAACTATTACAAATCAATAATGACTAAATGTCGTTAAATTATAAAGATTAAGCATGAAAGAAATTTGAGAAGACATCTTGATCAGCACCTTTGCAGAAACAAGTTCCATGGGTATGCTGTATTGTATATAGTATCAAATTTTTTTTTAATGTATTGATTGATCAGACTCTAACTTTTATGAAAGACTGTTAGTTGAGTAAATAAGAGGAGTTCTCTGGATGCCTGTGCACAATAGCCAGCAAAATTTGGTTTAGGGCTATATATATAGTTGAGTGAGCCTTAAAGGAACAGAGGTTCTTGAGTGATAGTGATAGAGGGAGAACTTGGAAGTGGCAGTAAGTCAATTTTAAACTTCTCCACCTTGAAGTGTAAGCTGAGGGGAATAAGTGATGGTATGTTTGTGATGTTAGAAGGGATCCCAGAATGACTGTGACATTAGGAGGAACTAGATCTCAGTGAAAGCCAGAGGATGAAAGGAAAAAGGAAAAGATTGAAGATGAAAGCGAGTTTACTACTTATGGAGCCGGCATTTCAGAGAGGACAGTGCAAACAGTGGGTAGCTTTAGAGTAGAACATGAGGGGATTGCAGGGGGAGGGAGGATGGAGAAAGGGGAGAGGGAAATGGAAGATAGAAAATGATGTTTTAATGACAGCCAGGAGTTCAAAATCATGAGGATGTGAAAATATGTCTGGGATTTGTAAATCAATGAGAAATGAGTATAAGTAGGAATTAGTCTCAGGGTAAAGTCCTCTCAGAACAGGAATATTTTTTCCCTTGCTTTGAGGTAGAAAATCTGTGTAAGATAGAAAGGAAATAATATTATCTAATAATAGCTAACATTTATAGCTTACTAGATCCAAGGTATTATGTTAATCACCTAACAATTATTATCTTATTTGATTTTCACAGCAACCCTGAGAGATAACTGTTGCAATTATTCCAATTTTACATTTGAGGAAACTGAGGCAAACAGAAGTTAAATGATTTGTTCAGGATCACACAGCTAGTAAGTATCTATGGCCAGGTACTGTACCACCTATTTGGCCAATACTACCTGAATTCTTATCTCTGGTTTATATACTGAGAGCCTGAGGTACAGAGAAGTAAAGGGATTTGTATATGATCACACAACTAATATGGTTCAGAGGCAGAATTTGTACCTAAATCTTCTCTGATTTCATGTCCTCCATGTCTAATCTTACTACCTAATCTACTTTCCTTTCTGAAGACAAAAATGAAGAGCAATTAAGTAACTGATTTCTCTGAAGTTCTAGCTTTGATAAACACAAGGTTTGCTTGGATCATTAATGTGATATCCAGGCTCTACTATAGTCATTTGAGAACACCACCTCTTTCATCTAGCATGAACCCAGCTCCACTTCTGTTTTCCAGTCATTGAGGGAATGGGTTATTTCCCACATAGGCTAGTCTTTGATTCTGCCAACAATTCATTTCCTTTTCTGTCTGAAGGAAGAAAGTAGACAAAGATTTGAGCTGCTTTGGGAGCCCCAAAGCCTTTTCTACATGTGGGAAATTGAATGTGAGGATAGCCCAGGCTATCATTTTGCCCACTGCCAGACAAAAAAAGCTGAATGAGGACAACTCTGACTTCTTCACAGAAAAAATAATGAAATCCATTGAGTCTTTGGAGAAAAACATGCAAGAAGATTCTGTTCATCACAGAAGATTCTATCACATGTACAGTGAATAAAAGGATGTATCAGAAATCCAACCAGGGATAAATCCAGTTATTCATTTCCAGATCAGGGTACGGATCACAAGAATCACATTATCTGCTAAAATGCTAAAAGAATGTCACTACCTTCAGTTTGGATTCATTCAGTTCCAATCTGAATATGTTCATTGAATGGAATGGTTCACAGGGAAGCTTCTAAGAATTACTCCAGAGATGCTATTTGAACTGAGAAAAGTAATATGAACCCACTCTGAAAAAAATGAAAGAGTAGAAAAGATTATTTGCTCTTATAGCTTACATTCAATAAGAAATCGCCTTTAATGCTTCCTCATTATAACCCTATGAGGTTGGTAAATATGAGTTTATTATTGCTATTTTAGAGATTGAAAAAATTTGAGATTCAAAGTGACTAGAGAACCATAAAACCTTAGAGCAGAAAAGGACCTTAGCAGTTATCAAGTCCAACCAAAGCCTGAATGAGAATATATTTCACAATATACTCAACAAGTGGTTATCCAGCTTTTGCTTTAGTTCTCCCTCTTATGGTGGGGAAGTCAATATGTAGTAAGGCAGCAGATTTCACATCTATCTATCATCTATCTATCTCTGTTAAAAGTTTCCCCTCACCTGAAGCCAAAGAAGCAAATGATCCACCCTTGATCTCTTGGTTAGGAAGTGCTGAATCAGAAACCCCAACCCTGACTCCTTATTCAGTGAATTTTCCTCTGTGTCACATTGTCCTTCTAGGGAACACACCAATCAGTCAGGTTCAGGACTTCTCTCTCTCTTTCTGCCTGTCTTCAGTGGGAGACACTCATAGGCTGGGAATGATTTTGTTAACTTATCTCTTGATGGACAAATTGTCAATATGGTCTTTCCTCTCAAACCTTCCCCCTTTAATTTATGAGCTACTCAATATTATGATACAATTGTCAATAGCTTAAATGTCAGCATGCCATTCATAGGGTTATACTGCTCTGGTGTTAGTATACTCCCTAGAGGTCAATTTCATCAGATGTCACTGAATTATATTTCCCTAGTCATGGGTCTCTCTCTGCAAACTTGTTCCAAGGTGTTCCTGCCCTTCACAAAGAAAAGAGAATTCTCCCCAAGGCTCCCAGACTTCTCTGGGATGGGTTGCAAGACCCATCTCCACCATTATGGATTTGGGACCTGAGTCCAATTCCTTTTATTCCTTTTTGATCAACTGAGGGCAATAAAGGTCATCTCCCATCCTTTTGGAAAGGCACTCACCTATGTCTCAGGACTGACTGACCCATATTCAACTGCTATTCACACAGAATCTTACCTCACTTCAAAGTTCTCTTTTTAATATATCCTGACATCAGGCATGGTGTATTGCAATGAATGTTTGTTGGATGAATGAATGAAATGCAGGGAGGAGAATATGGTAGATTCTTAATGAATGCTGGGTTGAATTGATAAATTAATTGAATAATTAAGAAGGCAATTAATAAGTGTTTGTTTAATTGAATTGTATTGACTCAGACCATTTGGCTCCTTTACTCCTATTGCTGAATGAACTTGGAGGAAATAACAAAAATGTGCTGATTGGGTCCAGGATTAATTTATATTATATAATCTTAATGGAATTCTCCTGAAGCAAAACAATATTCTTCATCTCCCAGATAAATTTGCTATTCTTGTCTTCTACCAAATCTCATCTCTCCTCAAGTCTTTCATGGAACCCTTATGTCCCTTTCCTTTCATGTGAAGTTTTGCTTCATACTTCAATGAAAATTGAGGCCATTGATGAAATAACTCCCCCCCCACAACTTTATCTTGAATCACTTAGACATCTTCCATTATTACCATCTCTGTCTTCACTTCTATCTTAGATGAAGAGGAAATCTTTCTCTTTTCCAAGGCCAACCATTGTTTCATGTATCCAAGATCCCTCTCTTCCTATCTTCCCCATCAGATTGATTCTACTACCATCCCCACTCTCTAATCACCATTCTCTCTTGTCTACTAGGTCCTTTGCTACTGCTTATAAACACACCCATGTATCTCTGTTAGATATCGTTCTATATCTTTCCTACCACTTTTTTGTTTTTTTAAATAAATTTCTTGAGAAAGATATACATGCTAATTCATTTCTTTGCCTCTCACCTCTAAAGACTCTCCAAGATGACTTCTGAATTAATTATTCAATGAAAATTGCTCTCTCAAAAGTTAAATGCCTTGTTTCAACCCTCATTTTCTCAAGCTCTCTGAAGGTTTTGACAACTTTATTGCTGAATAGTTTCTCCTTTCTTGATTATCATGACACAAGTTGTTTTCCTGCTTCTCTCTCCATGCCCCAATCTCCTTTGCTAGATTTTTATTCATCATCACACCCATTGCCTGTGGTTTCCTCAGAAGATCTATTCTGCTTCTTTTCTTTTCCTATTATAGTGATATCTGCTCTGATGATTTAATTATTATCACTATGCTAATAATTCACAGATCTACATATCTAGTCTGGTCTTTCTCCTGAGTTCTAGTTCCAAATCACCAAATACCTTTGGTACATCTTATACTGTATATCCCATAGACATATCAACCTCCACATGTCTAAAACAAAGCTTATTTCTTACAGACTTCTCTGATGACCACCAATTCTCCCAGACCTACAATCTCAATACCCTTTAACCATCACTCTCAACCTACATGTCTAATCCATTGCTCTTGTTTCACTTTTCTATCAATATGACATCAGTTCTGTATCTTTTTATTTTCTCTATCCAAACAACCACCACCCCTAATCACCTCTTGCCTAGATTATTACCATAGCCTTTTAATTGATTTCCTCAGATCTCTCCCTTTTGCAATCCTTTTGCCATTTAGTGGTTAAAGTGATTTTCCTAAAATATAGGATTGCCCATGTCACTCCATCCTGTCTCTGCTCAATAACTCCAGAGGCTCCCTTTTTACCTCCTTTATTTGGTCTCATGACCAATTTTAGAAAAAAACCTAGTTTCGAGAGTTTAGAAACTAGACTTTAGGAAGTTAGTATTCACATGAGTTTTATTAATGAATGGTTGCAGCAAGCAAGGAAAAAAACATAAAATGAACAAACTACGTGGCAACATATAGGAATTCAGACACACATAGGACTAGAATCTATTACATGAGGGAGATATGACAAGGCAACAATCTCAGTGAAAGTACATGTTCAAAGTGTAGTCTGTGCAGGGAAGTTTTAGACCTTAAAGATAGGCTTGGTTTAGAACAGGTAATCAATTCCAGATAGAGGAGGGGACATTACTAATTAGACCCGAATGTGTTAGGGAAATGCCTCGGATCACTTATCAGTACCAGACTTGTATAAGGGAGTGTCCTAATCAGAACCAGAAATTGGGTGAGGGTTTGAGTTGGTAATTTGGGACCTCAGAAATGGGTTTTGATGCACAGATGCTGTAGTTGGTGGACAGCCACATCCAATCAGGAGCTGCAGTCATTTACATGTTTCAGAATGGGTCAAGATAGTAGAATAGTACAGTCTGTTTGTCATTGCTTATGTTTATGGTCATGAGGACCACTTGACCTAAGTGACACCATATTGGAACCCTATCATTTATAACTATAACATCAAATAACATATTTCAAAAATTTATGATTATCACACTCCAGGATCAATATAAATTATTGTGTTTGTCATTTAAAGCTCATCAGTACCTGACCTTATCCAGCATTCTCACATTTCACATTCTCCTATGTCTTCTGTGATCCAAGACACTGTTTTTTTCTTGAAACCATCCCTTGGCTCTTTGTCTTTTTCACTGACAAGTTCCTTTGCCTAGAATGCTCTCCCTCCTCTCTGATTCTTAATGCTCTTTGCTTCCTTCACAATTTAGCTTGAGTCTCAACTTATACATGAGATCTTTCCAAGTGTCTCAGCTGGTCACACCACTTTTTCCTTTGAAATCAGTATATGGATTTATAGATGTATGTATGTATGTATGTATGTATGTATATATAGAGATATGGATGGATGGTTTTATGTATATCTATATATAATTCACATACATTGCTGATACTTTCATAATATATCATGTATATGTAATATACGTGATAAACCACAGAGAATAGAAGAAAGCACAATAAGAGTCTTAGAGGAAATAATAATGTTAAGGTATGAGACATGGATGATTTGAAAAGGGAAACTGAGAAGTGGTCAGACAAGTATAAGAAGAGAAACTTATGAGATGAGAGAATGTCCCAGAAAGGAAATGTTCTTCAGTATACAGAGTTTCAAGGAGAATGAGGAGTGAGAAAAGGACATTAATTTTGTAATCAAGAAATCATTGCTAACATGGAAGGAGTTGTTTTCAGTCAAGTGGCAGGGTCAGACATAAAACAGCAAGGATTGAGAAGTAAATGGAAGATAAAGAATTGGAAAAATCAGTGAGGATTTTATGTATATTTCCAATTAGCAAGCATTGCTTTTCCATTCTTCCTTCACTTCCCTGCCCCCTCCACAAAGAAAATCAAAACTAGAAAACTTGTAGTAAGTGTGCATACTTAGTAAAACAAATTCCCTTTTGGAACAGGTCTAAAATTGTATTTCCCACTCTGCCTCTTAAGTCTATACCTCTCTATGAGGCGATACCATTCTTCATCAGTGGTTTTCTGTAATCAGAGGTGATTGTACTGATTATAGTTCTTAAATCTTTCAAAATCATTCATATTTAACAATATCATTATTCTTTATAAGAGGTTTTACTTTGTGAATACCCAGGTTTCCTAAATGAAGGCACCCTACACTCATGTGGGTAGGTATGGCCTTTTGGGTTTTTTGTTTGATCGACTATTTCTCTAAGAGTCTGTATTTTTAAAATTGGCTATGCTAAGAGAATGCCTCTTTATCCTGCACATTCTTGCATGCTGTTTCCGGTGGGAGAAGATCACAATTCTTCTGCAATGTGGGCTTTTACCACGACTTTGGAAATTGGACCTGGGATTACTTGTTTTGTATTATTTGTCCTTGGTTATAGGTGCCAAGGGTGATGATCCTCTAGTGAATCTAGGAGTTCAAGTTATGATGACCTTGTACCTTGGATTGCAGAGAGTCTTATGCATATCGTCAGTCCAGCAGAGAAGCTTGGAGAAGCCTGGATGTCATAGACCTGAGTTCAATTTGGGTTTTGAAATTAGAGTAAGCATTGTGTGTAGGAAATGAGAAATACTATGAACTCAGATACACTCCTTCCTTTCCCCAGCAACTGAAGTGATGGTGGTAAGAATTATGCCTCTCCACATGTTGGGGGAGTAAGTTTATATATTTGTGATTAAAGTTTTTATGTAAATATTTCTTTGTATATGCTAATCTGACATTTTTGTTGATCCAGTTGTGACACACTCTTTATGAACCCATTGTGGTTTTCTTGACAAAGATACCAGTGTTTTGTCATTTCCTTCTTTAACTCATTTTACAGGTGAGGAATTAAAGCAAACAAGGTTAAGTGACTTGCCCAGGATCATGTAATTAGTGAGTGTCTGAGATTGGATTTGAACTCAGGAAGATGAATTTTCCTGACTCCAAGTTGGCACTCTATGCACTGGGTTATCTAGCTAGCTGCCTAACTAATCTGACTCTTAGTGGCTAAATTGAACTGGAGTGCAGGGGTTCCTCTCCTCCACTTGAAGGAACACAATTGAGCTGGAACCATTGATGGAGATCCTAGACATTCTTAAAGGACTTTAAGGGTACCGAAAAAAATCTTGAAGGAATAGATGAAATGTAACTTGACTGGTTTCCAGGCAATAAGGGCCAAATGAGTCTGTGTTATTAATAAAACCTGCTTTCTTGATTCTGTTCTCTTTACTCTGTATCAGATCCCACAGGTCTTCCTAGTTTTCTCTGAACTAGTCCTTTTCATCATTTCTGCTGGCATATTAGTATTCAATTAGGCATTCTTCCCAGTCATTTATCAACTGATAGACACTTCTTTACCAGTTTTATCATCAAAAATATAGGAGCTATAAATGGCTGGTATGTTTCAAGTGTTTTCTTTTTTTTTAAGTTGAGGAAGAATTGGGCATGTTTGTAGGAATCAGGAATGTCACAAGTAGGTAAGAGAAGAAGAAAAATGAAAAAAGGATATGTATTGGCAATATTACCCTGAAGGAAGCAGGAGAGGATGGGTTGAAAAGTACCTTTACACAGTATATCTCCCATGCTGGGATTCATTTCTTCTCACTCCTACCTCATAGAATTCTTCCCTTCCCTTAAGATCCTGCTCGTATATGAAGTCTTACCAATTGCCCTAATTGTGTCCTCTCTCCTAGGCTACTTTATATTCAACACTTTGTGCTTCTATTCACTTTTCTTTATAATTTTTCCATGAACATATATATACACATATACTTGTTTCTTAATCCTTCATAAGTAGGGATTGGTCCTTTGTATATTATATCCCTGGTGCCTCATATAGTGATAGTATCTGGCACAGAGTAGACACTTAAATGCTTGTAGTTGTATTAGTAATTGCTTTTGGCAAGAGGAGGGAACAACTCTAAGAACCAGAGAAAAGAAGGAGGAATAGGAATAAAATAATGGGTCTTGGAAGAGCTAGAATACCAAGTCAGGCTTTCTCTCTCATGTCCTATACTGGTGATAGAAGGAGAAGGTTCAATCAGCTAGAAGCTGTCTTGTTGTCCTCTTGGATATATCTGCCAAAGTCTTAAGTAAGAATGAGTCAACTCCCATATCCCTTTTGTGAAATAATAAATTGCTTTAGTTAGATCTAATTTAGGTATAGATATACATACATAAGGGATTCTGTCATTTTCTTACTTTGGTTGTACAATTTCTAACTTGCCCTCTTTTTAAATCCCTGTAGCACTGCGCTTGGAATCAGAAAGACTCATTTTCATTGGTTCAAATCTGACTTCAGAAATTTATTAACTTTGTGACCCTGGGCAACCACTTAGCTGCTTGACTTAGTTTCCTTATCTGTAAAGTAAGCTGGATAAGGAAATAACAGACCCTTCCAGTATCTCTGTTAAGAAAATCCCAAATAGGAGTTGGACACAACTGAAAAAAATAAAACAACAACAAAAAATACTATAAAGATGCATTAAATTTCAGGTGTACAAATTCCTTACATTAATATATTTTTAAACTATTCTGTGATTTAGTAGACAATCTTTCAAAGTTGTCATGAAAGAAAACCCTCAATACTTTTTAGTCAACCTCCTTATGAGCTTCTACAAAATTGGCTAAGCTTGCCCATGACGATAGATATACAATTCATCATTGGGCTTTTATTCAAAGCCTTTTCAATGTGGTAGGACCTGCCAACACTTGATCTTTGCCATCATGGCCCTTGAGAACTCAGGGTTACCTCCATGACATAATGAAACATTGGAGTAGGTCACCTGTGGGAGGAGCATGTAATGGAACAATCATTGGATTCAGATTCAGAAGACAGTTTTAAATTCTAGTTACTCCTTCTGATAACTGTATTTGCTTTCAAGTTATCTCATCCAAATACTATTATGTGATTTTTCTCAATGGTCTGGCTGGTTCAAGGAGGGTCCAGACCCTTAGAGATTCCTGCTATGATGGGAAGTATCTTGGAAAGCATGCTTAAACTCAATTTCTATTCATTTTTCCATCCTTCCATCATCTATCCCTCCATTGAACAAAAATTTATTGAATGCCTCCCATAAGCCCAGAAATATTCAGGCTACCTCTATCAATCTATTTATTATAGAATTAGTGGTAATATAGCCAATATTGCTTCACGGTCAAAATAGGATTTCACAGAAATTATGACATTCAATTCTTCCAACAGTTGTGTGAGAGAGTTATAACAATCAAATCGATGTATCAATAAGTCCAGGCCCTTTTAGCATGTTGTGCTCCTGAATACAATTCTCTCTGTGAAAGAGGCTAGGAAGTCTGCTTCAAGGAAGACCTAGATAAAATGTAATGTAAATTCCTTGGAAAGACTTTAGAGTATGTGTAAATATTCTGATAGTGGTTCTGGTGCACAACCAGTGATGTAGAGCACATGTCTTGACTGGTTGCTGCTGCAGATCCAGATTTGGGGGCACATTGAAAGACCTTGGTCAACCTTGGCCTCTTCTTTTCTTCTGGTTTGTCTGCTCTGCTTATAGAATCAAGTGAATGATGTAAGGGAAAAGATATCTATCCCTTTTCTTCCTTGGATTTAACATATTCCCCTGTGAATATTGGTTTCAGGTATGGATTTTGTGTTTGGTTGGTTTTTTTTTTTACCTCATCATTACTTCAATAATCTTAGGTAAAAGAAGTGAATGTCTATGACCTTGAAAGTTTTAAGAAGTCAGAACCATCTTGGACTCTCAGAATCTGGGATTCAAGTTCAGGTAATGTTTCACAGATGATCTAAAAGTATTGATGCCTTTAGGAGTGAGGAGAGATGTTTGTGATTCAACAGTAGCTGAGTCAAAGGATTCATCTGGCAGGGATATTGCAGCTGAATATGAACATTTTGAGACCAATGCATTATAGAAACTTCATTATGTCTAGGCCCTCTCTGCTAAGGGAAATGAAGGAAGTTGTGCCTCCTTCAAGCTGTTGGTGGGAGATATTTGTACTTTTGTTCTTACTGAATCTTTGAAGGAAATATTCTTTTAAAAAGTGGTACTCATAGGGGCAGCTAGGTAACTCAGTGGATAGAGAACTGACCCTAGAGTCAGGAGGACTTGAGTTCAAATCCAGCCTCAGACATTTAATAATTACCTAGCTGTATGACATTGGGCAAGTCACTTAACCCCATTGCTTTGTAAAAAACAAAACAAAAAACAAAAAAATATGCTAGTCACTTTTAAGAGTGAAGAAAATATATTCAAGCTGATGGCAGTGGGAAAAGATACTCCAGGCCCTCGGAGATATTCCTAAAACCATGATGAGGAAATATATATGTCAGAAAGATTCTGAGAGAGTGAACTCAAAGCATTCTGTCTAGTTCTAAGATCACACAGTTAGTATAAGGAAGAACTAGAATTAGAACCAGTATTTTGACTTTTAACTCTGGAAATCTTTTTAATGTTGCTGAAAAGATATTTTTCTTCTAGCATAGAAAATCTAATTTTCATTTTAGTCCAAAGATGAGGATTTTTTAAATAGTTGTTTTATTTTTATTTATTCTACTTTGGATGATTCATAAAAATTATGTGGATTCATGTCCCACATTATCTTCTATATGAAAACAATGAATGGTTTTGATTTCCTCGACTCCAGACCCTCACAGAGATCCATCCTTCTATGAAAGTAATGGAAAGTATCTTGTCAAGCATGATGAAACTCAATTTCTATTCATCTATCATCTATCCTTTTAATTGAACAAAGTTTGTTGAGTATCTCCCATAAGCCCAGAATTGTTCCATAAGCCCAGAATTGTTCAGAGTACCTCTATCAAAGATGCAAAGAGGATCCCTTTGCATTTCCACATTTTAGGATTCTCAGTAGAAGACAAGGGCCATAGCACTGAGGGGATTCTGGCACCCATACAACTGAAGAGAACTTGCTATAGTCAACATATTTATTTTTCCTGATAATTCTCAATTTACTGGAAAAATGTTGAGGAATGGGGAAAATATTTAGTTATTTTCTGAGTGTTTGGTATGCAAAGAATGGCATTTAGTTGGGGAAGGAGAGACTAGGAATGTCCTTTACTTATCTTATTTTGGTTCCTTCTACTTTAGTCAAGTTGTTTAAATTATTTTTCTTTAGTTTACTGGGTTATTTACAACTTGTTAACACCTGTGGGACATTGTCCTCCAACGAGATCAGATAGGAGTTAGAAATACCTTCCCCAGTTCCTAGAGATTAATTTATGTTTTTTTCTGTGCATTGTAAATCAAAACTCTGTGTGATTCTTCAGAATTTAACCTGGAAGCTTTGATGGCTGGGGGGAGGAGTGACAGGATGACACTTGTTTTTCACCTGTCAGAAGCAATTAGTGAACCAAATTGCTTTTTGACCAATGATTGTTTTCCTTTGGGTCCCAAATTACAGTAAGAAGTAAAACAGCTGCAAAATAGGGGGACTCAACTGAGATATCACTAAAGCCCCTCAAGCTCTGGAATGAAAGTATTGCAATTTACCAGTGTCATTGACAATACAGAGACCTATGATCCCAAATCAGCCCCCCCCAAAAGACTACAATAGCTCATAAGTATTGTTCTCTAATCATCAACTATTATATATTAATATCACCAATATTAATATCAATGGTATTATTACTGTCAGTGTGTTTCCTCACACTGCTCAGATAAATAAATTGAAACTAGTTAGTTCAAGTGACTTATCTATGATAACACCCTATTAAGTGGTGAAGACAGGACTGACATTCAGATTAACTAAGTATAAGACCAATGTTCTCTCCACTGTTCCCCCAGCTTACTCTAAGAATTTCCCTTAAAATTGTGGTTTGCTTAGGGTCTAAATTCTAAGAAACTGGAAGTTTGGCTTCTTCACAACTCATCTTTTCCCCCTACATGATCCCCTTCAGATAGTATGCTGCTTATTTAGGTCATCTTGCTTTATTGTCCTCAATGCATTTAGCATCTTAGCTGTGCAAACATTGGTTCTGTTGACCAAGGCTGATCATGTTTATTTTAATGAGATTTAACATGTCAGTAGAGATGAAGAAATAAAATAAACAGAAAGCATGTTTGGTCCACATCCACATAGGTATTGTCCTACTTTTATAATTTAATTACTAAAGCAAGAAACAATGTAGTGGCTACAGTATTGAGTTTTAACTCAAAGACAATTTTTGCCATTTTCTTCCCATTTAGTATAGTATCTGGCACATAAGTAATTTATTAAAGGTTCATTATCTGAATTACTATTCTCAGAAGGTGAATTTAGCAAATACTCTGATATTCCATCTCTAGAGTCAAGGTCCAGTATGATTTGGGCCCAAATATTTGCACAGATTGAGAATTTCAGCAATTCCATGGAGATACAAAAGTATACAAAGATATATATATATATATATACATACATACATATACATATATATATATATATATATATGTATATATATATATATATATATAGGCCCACCTCTTGTAGAGGTTTATTGTCTAACTGAAGTAAGGAGAAAAATTTAATCACTACTTATGTTTCTTTGGGCAAGTAACTGAATCTTCCTTGGTATCAGTTTCTTAATCTTTGTAGTGTAGGAGTAGGTCGCCTCTGGTTTCCCTTCCAGCTTTCCATCTATGATCCCAAGTATGCACCATGGAAGATTATGGTAGGGGCAAAGTTGAGAGAGAAAATTTTCTAAGTACATCTGAAGAGAGAGAGAACACTTTCATTGACTGAAATCAGGGAATATTCCATGGAAACAGAGGAACCTGAACTGCCTTACAAGAATGTTATATTCAAAAGATATATATGGAAAAAGTTCATATTAAACATGGGAGCCTACTTCAACTCTTGTAGTGTTGCAAGGGAATGCTGGGAATAAGTAGTGACTTACTTTGACTGTGAAACTTTGTGAAAGTGACTAATGTGAAATGAGGTAGGAAAAGAGACTAGGAAGTGGGAAAAAATACTAAGTCTTTAAAAGATAGACTTCAGACTCTCTGCATTTGTCTTTTGGGGAGTCACTTACATTTTTTGAGTAAGATTGACAAATCTGTCTACTAAAAATAGTTAATCTTGGCAGTCCCAATAGGATAGATTGGAGAGGAGAGGCCAATTAGAAAACTTTTGCAACAGCTCACTTGAGCAATGATGACACCTTAAACAGCAGTGGTATTAGAAGGAAAGAGAAACAGAGCTAGGCCAAGAGTCTTACAGAAATAGAATGAGAACTTTTCCAATACAACTTGATACTGAGTCTTCCTCCTAAGTCCTTTTAGAACTACCAGTAATTGATTGCCAAGTGAACCCTGATAACTTTGGAAAGTTAACCAAGTATGTATAAAGATCTAGTTTGTGATTCTTGGCTTAGTTGGTGTTACTGGCAACCTGTTCTTGGTATACAGCTTGGGACAGTACTGAAAAGGGAAGTAGATATAAACTGAATGAATAATGTGTAACCATAAGACATTTGATGTTTATTTTTACATCAGTTGTCTGGAATGTTAACACTATTAGGAAACTGGTTTAATTCCCCCCCCCTTTTGAACCTAAAATAATATGATAAAACCAAGAAAATGAGCCATATTTTAAGTTGTGGAAATGGTATTTTGGTATCCTAATTATGCCCAGTTCCCTTTTTTAAAGGCAGATCCCCTTTAATTAAAAGAATCTTTGAAGATCACTGATAGCTTTTTTTAGTTTTCAAAAAGGCACCTCCCCCTAAATAGTGTGTGTATCTGTTTTTAAAAAGAGCATCTATTTGAAATGGGCCACCCTGCTTAATAATACTTACAGCTTTTCATCTCTGCATTGGTTTACACTCCTCAATTAATTATTGAAGTAAATAGACATTATTATTCTTCCCATTTTGTAGATGGGAAAATTGAAACCAGGTTAGGTGACTTGCCTAAGCAGGACTGGCCTGAGGCAGGTGTGAAAATTGTTTCCATATTGAGCCTTCTGAATAACATCCCCTACTCCTTCTCCAACTCATTTTTTTCTCCTCCACAACAAATAATGACTTTTGGTTGAGGGTCTAATGATACTGGTTTTCTGTCAAATTATTTTTCTCTATTGGAAATATTTTTCCTCTACTGAACTGTATTTACTGAATTTGTCCTTGTTTTGTAGAATTTTATAAACAACGATGGCAAGTGCATCCCTTCAATCCTTGTTGGACAATGTTCATTCATTCAGTCATTTCTGCATTTGATGAGTATTTATTGCCTAACACTTTTGGGGTACTATGTTAGTATGCTTAGTCAAAATGAAAAAAATTCCAATTTTCATGGAGTATAATTTCTACTTAAGGATGGGTGAAACATTAACATGGAAAAATAAAAGCAATATAATTTGACCAAGGATAAAACACTAACATGTGTGGGACTAAGAAAAATCTTCTATAAAGGTAGGCCAGCTGAACTTTTCAGATTCTGTGTTAGAGGTGACAAGAGAATATACTCCAGCATATGGAAGAGCATGTGCCAAAGATGGTAGGACATGTTTGAAGAACAGCAAGTAGAACAGATTGGTTGGAATGAAGAGAATGTGAAAAGAAGAAAAATGAGGGGTTTCTGACAAGATATACATTAGAATCAGACCAGGAAAGTCTTTGAATACTAAACCGAAGAATTTATCTTAGTGTGAATAAGGAACCACTGCACATTTTTTGAACAGGAAAGTAGCATGCTTTAAGAAGATTTTTTTTGGTAAGTTATATGGAGTTTAGAGGTACTATATAGCCATTTTGTTATGAACTTCAGTGGACAATGTAGGCCCTGTTGTTTGAAAACCACATTGTTTCTGAAACTCTAGGACTAATGAAGTTAACTTACTGATCATCAAGAAATATTCCTATTTGGGGACTGATCATCAAGAAATCTTCCACAAATTTCCATCCAAGTGTCATTTCCCACTTTTCCCAATAGAATCATTTGTTCTCCTTATTGATGAATCACTTTAAGGCACTGCCTATAAGTAGATAACCATGAACATTCTTGGAGAAACTTAATGAGAGTAAGGAAAGAGAGCTAAAGGCCAGCCAGGAGGTATATTTGCCAAACTCCAGAGAACTAGAAATACCGATACTGTCATGTCTTTCTCACTTCCAGGTACCAGGGACCTTGTACTGCTCTGGTCTGATCTTCCGAAGTTGTCTTTGATTATTGAATTCAGAAGTCTCTTTCAGACAGCTGGCTCATGAAAGCTGAACAATCTGTTGGGCCAACTGTCTCATTGATTTGACTTCTTGGACTTTTTTTTGACTAGCTGACTGAACAAGTCAATGAGCATTGTTACATGAGTAGTCAGAGCATCAGGGAAGGCCTTAGGGTCTGAGAAGGGAAATCCATTCTAAGAAAATCTATTCAAACACCTCCAGGATAAAACTTGTGCGTGTTTGGAAAGAAAATGCAATCCTAGTTGGCCTGCAACTGATGTGGACAAAAAGTAAAAATCAACTCTAAAGAGGTTTGGTTGTTGTGGTGCTACTTTGTGTATGCATATAGTCACACATATATAACTGATGGTTAATGCTAATTATTACCATATAAGTACATTCTTATACATATCTACAGGTTTATCTACATATGTGTAGATGTGTAAATGTAAAACCTCTCTCTCTCCTTTCTCTCTCTCCCTCTTTCCTCTGTCTCTTAAACTTTTTACCCCAGTCATATATTTCTTTAAATTACAATAACATCTACAAATGAGTTTTCTTATCCCTACTATTTTACCTGGTTCTTGTGAGAGTGGGGTTGACATATATTTTTGTTTCTCCAACATAAAATATTCTATATTTCACACTTCATAGTGGACTTTTAAAAACACTTAAGGAGTGAATGAATGATTCTGGGCATACTGGGAGGGACCCATAGTATTGAAAAGAGTTGTTAGCCAAATTATACAGCAAAGAGTTAGTTTGAAGGTATGGGGGGGGGGAGTAAAGGAGGGGGTTTCCTTAATTTTAATTCATTACTTATTGCAAAATCACTTTTGCAATGATTGATTTCAACATGCCCCTTGTACTTACTAAACAGCTCTGTGCCTGAGCACGCCTCAGCAAGCACCCAACAGAAAACTCAGTTTTTCCTTAAAGTATGGGCATACACAATATGCCAGGGGAGAATTTTGCATATCCTTGTCTGTGTGTGGCACCCAAAGGAGGGGAGAAGGAAATAGGATGAGATGAGAAGGGTGTGTACATTTGGAAGGGGGTGTCAGTGGAAATGAACACAGTATTTTCAGACTCTTTTTACAGGAGCTCTGAAAGATCTTTAGTCATCTTCTTTTCTTCCTCCTCCTTAACTTCTTTCTTCTTTTCTTTCATTTCTCATTTTCCTTCTTTTTCTTTTTTTAAACCAAAATATCATCTGTAGATAGCAGACTCTCCCATAAACAATACAGAGCGAGATCTGATTCTCAGAGGATTATACATGAGCTCCATCTTGTGATCTAGGCTTAAAATGTCCCACTTTTCAAAAGCAGAGGAATTCAACACTGTACAAAATTTCCTTTTCCTTGATAAGTATAATAACAAAATTTTAAAAATCCTGAATGAACAAAAGAATGAACGACTGGCTTCTAGCTCTCAGACCACAAATAAATTATTATTATTATTATTTTAAAGGATTGGGAGACATCAGCCCCTTATGCTTTGGTTTCTCTTATTAACCTCTATTAGCATTATAATTATAAATACCTGATAAATTTCTCTTTGATCTGTTCTACATGTCACTCAGCAGTCTTTTAAAGTCTAGATTCTCCTTCTCCTTCTTGACATTTGCCATTGTCTTGTATGCTGAATACCTTCCCTGCTGTTCTCAAAAGCTGGCCAGAAACCCTAAGAGGGGAGATTGTAGTATCAAGTACCATGGCTTCAGGCTCTGAGGCAGCTGCCGACTTTCTAAAAGCTCTCTTTATTCTTTGCAACTGCAGATTTCCAATTCTGAAGGACAAATATTCTGTTCCCTCCCCCTTACCTTTTATGAAAAAAAAAAGGCTTGAAAGCACAATCAATCCTTCCCTCTGCACAGTGTACATTAATACACCTTGTAATTGCTTGTCTCTGTTGGTTTTAGTCCTTTGCCCTTTTTTTCTTTCCTTTTGTACCCAGTTTCCTCAACCCCACCATTCCCAGCCCTGAAATCTAAGTCTCAAATGGAGCAAAAATACCCTGCCATTCATGACAACTTGAATGGCTCAATTTAAAGAGACGATAGTACATCGTCTAGTGTTACTGTTCACTCAAAAAGACCTTGTCACTTGGTTCATAAAGCAAGCGGCATGTCCTGGATTCAAGTACCAGCTAAACTAATGATGTCTGAGCTTTGGTGGCTCTGTTGTCCCTGATGGAAGTTGGCTAGGTGGTGGAGTTCATGGTCAGTTTCTTTTATACTGGAGATTCTTAAAGTCACTGTGAACACCAAGAAGACAAGCTCAGGAACAACTGGTTATAAACCTTGACCTATAACAGGTCCTGGACAAGTTCTTGGTCCTCTCCCCCACTGACACTGAAATTAAAATATATATATCTATATCTATATATCTATATCTATATCTATATCTATATATATGTATATATGTGTGTGTGTGTATATATATGTATACATACATTATATATAATATATATATACATACATTATATATAATATATATATAGTTGCCATGGGGGGATGGGGGGACAAAACAAATTTTGCTTTAAATAGTGACTGTCAGAAGAGAACACTTAGAAGTTAGAATGGTACCAGAAATACAGTCCTTAAGTAGATCTTACTGGGTGAAACTTGAAGAATATGATAAAATTTATATATTCTAGACAAATGTTATTTATTATTATTACAGTCTTCATCATATAGAACCAGTTAAAGGAGAAAGCTTCTAGGAGATCCTAGATTGGGGGATTCTAGTATGTAAAGGATTATTCACCATATGAATGATTGAACTGGAAATCAGGAGCCTTGGCTTTTTCACACCTGCTCTGCATTTAGAGCCAACTGACTTTGAACAAGTTACCTTTCCTTGTCGAATTCCTAGCTGTGCAAGTTTACCTTTCTTCCTCTGTAAATAAAGGTGATGGTGTAGATCAGGTTTCCTTGACAGTTTTCGTTGTTAAATGAACCCCTTTGTCAATCTACCAAAGCATATGGAGCACTTCTCAGAATAATATTTTGTTGCCCACACTTACAATTGAAGTAAAATGCTAAATTTTAGTTAGAGGTTGTAAAAGTTAAAATGGAATTTTTTCCCATCCAAATTCACAGATTGGAAGTCATCATCTTTTCCTTAGAAACTCTTCCTAATTTCTCAGGTTCTATCTAGGTTCCTAATCATCCTTCTGGTCACCCAGGTTCAAAACCTAAGAGTCATCCTTGACTCTCTCTTCTCCCTCATCCCTCCTATCCAATCTTTGCTTAAATCTTGCTAACTTCAACTATCAACCCTCCTGAAATCTACCCACACTATAAAGTGAGTCCTCCTTGTCTATATGGTCTCTTAAGTTCCAGTCTAGATCTCGCTTGCTGTATTGAGTTTGGGATGCTTATGGAACATGCAGGTGAAGATGCCCAGAAGGCAATTGGCAAAAGTTGGGACAGTAGTGCAGGAGAGAGATGTAAACTGGAAATGGAACTAATAGCTATTCTCTGAATTTGGTATTCAATATTGCCCCTTTACAAATTTTCAGAGGTCATTGCTCATGTGTACTCTGTCTTCATGTGTGTTTTTCAGAATCTTTTCTTTTCTTTATTGTTTTGTTGTCCTTTATTTCAGTTTTAGTACTGAAAGGGATATCAGGGCCATGTAATTCAGTTTATACTTAATAAGAGTTCTCTAAAATAAATGCAAGATGTGATTATCTAGACTATTCTTGAGGGTCTCTAGTAAGGGCAAACCCATTGAGGTCCTCCATTTTGCTACTGTATTGAAGTAATTGCTCCTTCAACAAGCTCTGAAGCTTCTACACATTGCCTCTAGTAGTGTCCTTTGGAATTATACAGTCATGATCTCTATATTCTCTCTTATAACATAAAACCATAAAGGTTTTTTCTCCCTAATAGCCACATTATACTATTGAGTAAATTATGCTTGCAGTCTACTAAAATTTCCAGATCTTTATTCAGAAAAACTTTTCTAACCCCATCTGTGTCATCTTATATTTGAAAAGCTGATTTTTTAAAGTCAAGTATATGACCTTTCATTTATTCCTTATTAGAAATCATCTTTTGTTACTTACTTGCTCTAATATTCTAACCTGTTAAGATATTTATTTTTACTGAATTTGTAATCAATGTTCTAGCTATCTCTCTGAACTTTATGACATGTGTAAATTTGACAAACATGCTATCTATGTCTTTAAGCAGGTCATTGATAAGAATATTTATCCAGGACTCTACAGTGCGGCTCTCATTCTACAATAATACAGTCATTAATAATGGGTCTTTATGTGCAACAATTCACCCAGTTTCAATTATAATAGGATGATATTATTTCCTAGTTAGTGAATACTTATCAGTGTGACATAGTCAAGATTTTTGAAGATTAGCAAAATATTACTCATTTCTGTAGGAGAGGAAATGAACTCTCTATTCAAAGTTAAGCAATTTTTGCAGATATCTACATGTTCTTTTCCCAACCTTATCACTGCACTGGGAAGGAGAGGAGAGGAAGGGAGAGGTTTAAAAAGGAAGGGAGGCAAATACTGGAAGGCAAAGGACAGAAAAAAAAAGAAAGGAAGGAATGAAGGAAGGAAAACTTGTTCCTATGATTATAGCCTGAGATTTTCTAACTCATCCCTCTCATTTTAGAAATTGATTTGCCCAGGGAATATAGTTGATAGTTGACTTTATCATTATTACACATAAGTCAGGCTCCTGGAACTTCTCCTTAATAAACTTCTACTTAACAAACAGGAAATTTACCTTCTTCCCAGATTACAAAATCAAATTGGACTATAGACCTGTCTGGACATGGCCACTGAACTAAATAGCTCAGCTTAAATGATATTAACATCTTGGCCATCTTTGCCATTACAAGCAGCACAAATAGTGAGTGAGATGGTACAAAGGATGAATTCAGATTAAGACCCCAGGTCCTGTTGCTGACAGGGAGTTCAGTCTAAAGGACTGAAGTATAAAAGGAGAACCACAAGGATATCACTTTGCTCTTCTATCTCAAATGTACTCTTTCTACTTTAGGTTGCAATGCAGCTCAATTCTTTTGATTAGGAATCATAGCAGTTTTACAACATAGTCATTTTACTGAGCCCAGAGCCGTAGGATAAAATTCAGGAGAGGCAGTGGCAAAGCCAAGTGCATAAGCAAAATATTAGAAAGGTATTAACTTGACACTAGTTTTCCATGTCACTCACCTTCTTTCTTCACCTGACCTCTCTGTATTAAGCCTGATTTTGCTCCTTGGCTGAAAAGGAAGCAAGGTGCTTAATTACTTGGAAAACTCTCATAGAGCTTGTTTGCTATAGCTGTCAAGATGCTAGTTGTTTCTAATTGACCCACACTAAAAGTATTATACAAACTTTTATTGAGTAGGTAACTGAAACCTTCATTGAGAGATCACTTCTGGGTTGAATATGAATCTGTCTTTTCTTCCTGTATATACAATGTAGAGGACAGACTATTTCTCCTCTGCACTAGCTACCCCTTTCATCCAGGACCCCTAAGAAGCCACCTGGTTCCCCTGTCTAGTCCCTCTTTCTTATTAGCATTCTTAATTAGATCATTTCAAATGATTTTGAGGGTTGCTTGAGCAATGTACACATATGTGATAGAGGTGGAGGTGAAACTAGAAGTGAAGTGTTATCTCCCTAGTAGAATATGACTTGCTTATGACTTTCTTTGCTGGGACCTCGTATAGTGGCTTGTACTTAGTAGGAAGGCAAGAAAAGAACATTTGCTAAATATCTACTGTCTGACACTTTCTAGAACTCATTTGATCTTTACAAGAACCCTGGGAGGTAGATGCTATTGTTATTCTGATTTTTAGATTGAGGAAATGAAGTAAACAGAAGTGAAGTGATTGCCCAGGGGAAGCACGTGAGTCTACATTTGAACTCAGGTCTCCCTACAAGCTGCCTCTTAATCATTGCTTAACTAAATTAAAAATAGGGAAATAGCTTCACTTCACAACTTTAATCTCATGGTTTGGAAGGGAAAAATCATTGTCTTATTTGTAAACAAACTGAAAGGAAGGTCAATAAATGATTGTATAGGGAAGAAAATAAAAGGAGAGATGAGGTCTTTGGAAACTCCTTCAACTTCAGTTAACATGTGCCCACAATTTTGTTTTGTTTTCAGTTAGAAAGTTTGAGTTTTTAAGAATATTCATCCTAGGACAGCATTGAGGTTAGGCTTAATGGAAGTAAGGTAATGAAGTTGATGAAAATAGTCTGTTTATCTTTGGGAACACCAGGTGGGAAGTTTCTTTATAGGTGAATGATTGAATACAATTCAGTTGGTGCTCTACTATATTTAACAGTATACCAGATGAAATTAAGTTCTTGTGTAAAGGGGCTTCATTAATTACAATACCCCATTTAAAAGTTATTACCTTTATCACGTAAATCAATCAGAAGTAGGTATTTAAAAAAAAGCCTGGTCTTTTTTGAATCAAAGATTTTCCACTAGGTGCAACCAAAGATTTTCAACTAGGTCCCCTCTGGAGGAAGGACTTGATAGCATTCTCTGGGGACTGTATAAAACCAGTTAATTCATAACTAGAGAGAACTGAGCTAGTAGGGAGCTAAGAGGAAGCATTTTGGTCAAGCCTCTAATAAAGAGTCACTAGGAGGGTTGGGGAGTATCTCAACCTCATTTACATTAGGTCCCTTTGGTATTCCTTCCTCATCCCTCCCCACCTCCCCCCAGCCCATGATAAAAGCATTGATAAAGAGCATTGAAAAATCTGAAGGGTTTTGGATTTTTCTATCTTTCCATCAGCATCTTAATAAGCACTTATTTATTTACAATGCCTGCACTGAGAGCAAAGGACACTGTAAATGAAGATTCAGTGCTCAATGAAGAACCTAGGAGAAAAACTACATTATACCTTATAGGAACATCTTGAGGACTCTACAAAGTGAATATTATTGCTTTGTCACATATGCTTTCTAACTTAAAGTTCACTTTCCTCTGGTCTCTGTATTTGCTGGTAATATGCACAGATTTTGGGGGGAGTGGTGAAGTATTTTATATCTATATTTCTTTTTATACTTAGTAGAAATCCCAATCTAAATGCTAATTAGTTCTGCTTAATTAATTGTTATTGCCTAATAATCATGGAGTGATATAGGAAGGTGAAAGCTAATGAGCTATATGGTTTTAGAAAAATAATATACAACCTCTCAGTGCTAACCCTAGATCTCTGAGGGGATATATTAGCCATATTTTTAGGGACCCAACACAACTCATCAGTGTAACTGGAGTTGGGGTAAGGACTCAGAAACTTGGTCTGATCTAGTGTTCTAGCTAGATATAGCAGGCTAATTGAGCTTATCCTGTCACTCATTAATCAAGGCATTTCCACCTGAAGTTATAAAGATGAATGGGTTAATTGTTGCAGTTTTGGGGGTCTATCTATCTTAGCCTGTCTATCCTAGCTATGTGGTTTTCCATTCTTGTATATTGTTTCTTACTAGGACAGAATTTAGGTCTAAAGGTGGAAAGGGTATTATGTCAATTGACTGCCTATAAGATCAACTTACCTTTACTCTAACTCCTTAGGCCCTCCCTTAACCTGGTCCTGGTTCCACCCCTTCCCCCCATTCCCAAATATTTGCTCTCTTCCCGTTACTAAAATTTGTGCTCCTTGAGAGAGGGAACAGTTTCCTTGAATTTAATTTTTTAGTGCTTAGCAGAGTTTTCAAGTTCTTAAACAATAATTTTTTTTTTTAGTGAAAGCAGATACTTTATTTTTTGTTTCTCTATCAGAATTTTTAGAGTTTTTCAAGGAGTAGGGGTGGTGGGAAAAATGGTCTGTGAGAAAGGGAAAGATAATTATGGAGGGGTTCTTCAATTTTATTTATTTGCAATAAACTTTAAAAAAAACCACTACCCATATGCTATTATAGATGTCAATCAATAAACATTATAAAGTGCTTTATATTTGCCAGTGGGTACTTTGTTAGCTGATGGTAATAAAAATAAAAATAGCAGTTTAACATTTTTTAATTTTTATTTTTTCCAATTATATGCAAAGATAATTTTCAACATTCATTCATATTCAAGTTTATGAGTTTCACATTTTTCTGTCACCTTCCCTTTCCTTCCCCCTCCCAATAACAGCAAATAATCTGGTAAAAGTTCTACATATACAATTGAGTTTAGCCTATTTCCATATTTGTCTTGTTGTGAAAGAGTAATTGGAATTGGGGGAAGAAGCCATAAGAATGAAAAAAAAAATAAAAGAAATTTTAAAAGAAGTGATCATTGTATGCTTTGCTCTACATTCAGACTCCATAGTGATTTTTTCCCCCTAGGACTTGGATGTCATTTTCCATAACAGGTGTCTCAGAGTTGTCTTTGATCACTAAGCTGTTGAGGACATGAGTCCATTATAATTGACCCATATCACAATGTTGCTGATAATGTGTACAATATTCTCCTTGTTCTACTCACTCCACTTAGCATCAGTTCATGCAAGCCTTTCCAGACTTTTCTAAAGTCCAGTTGTTCATGATTTCTTACAGAATAATAACATTCATATACCACAACTTGTTCATCCATTCCCCAGTTAATGGGCATCCTTCAATTTCCAATTCCTTGACACTACAAAAAGCTGTTATAAATATTTTTGAACATGTGGCTCTTTTCCCCTCTCTTTGGGATATAACCTGAATAGTGGTATTGCTGGATCAAAGATGTGCACAGTTTAATTGCCTTTTGGGTATAGTTTCAAATTGCTTTCCAGAATGATTGGTTCAATTCACAACACTACCAACAATGTATTAGTGTTCCAGTTTTCCCACATCCCCTCCAACATTAATCATTTTCTTTTCTGTCATTTTAGCCAGTGTGATAGGAATAAGGTGGTACCACAGTGTTGTTTTAATTTTCAATTGAGTAAGATGTGATGTTTGTCCTTAGAAGACCATGGCATCAGAGATGATATCATGAGAAGGATATGAATTGGATTTGAGTGAGGGAGTGCTGTGCTGAGTCACCAGTCACTCCTCTGGAGTCATCTGGGTCCAGAGGCCAGATATAAATCAGAACAACTGGAGATGATCCTGGATCAAAGACAATCAAGGTTAAGTGACTTGTCCAAGGTCAATACAGCTAGTTAGTGTCAAGTATCTGAGGCTGGATTCAAAATCCCATCTTCCTGACTCCAAGTTCAGTGCTCTTTCCACTGTGCCATCCAGTTGCCATTTTGAATTTGCTTTAATTTGTATTTCTCTAATTAATATCTATTTGAACCTCATATGACTATAGTTAGCTTTAAATTCATCTGAAAACTGCCTGTTCCTATCCTTTGACCAATTATCAATTAGATAATGACTTGTATCTTATGAATTTGATTCAGTTTTCTATATATTTTAGAAATAAGTCCTTTAGCAGAAAGATTAGCTGTGAAAATCAATTCTCAGCTTTCTGCATTCCTTCTAATCTTGCAAAAACTTTTTAATTTAATGTAGCTCAAATTTTCTCTTTTGCAATTTATTATGCTCTTGCCATAGATCTGACATACAGGCTAGTTCTTGTTCTCTTAAATGACTTATGATACCACCCTTTATAACTAAATAATACACCCATTTCTTGCTATTAGGGTGTGGGATGTATTTTCCACTTTTCCTAGCAGTTTTTGTCACATAATGAGTTCTTATTCCAGAATCTGGTGTCTTTGGGTTTATCAAACAGTAGATTACTATAATCAATTACAACTGTTTCCTTTGTACCTAACCTATTACACTGATTCATGCCTCTATTTCTTAGCATATATCAGGTAGTTTTGATGACTCTCTCTTTATAATATAGTTTATTATTGAGTACAATTGACCACCTTTCTTTGCATTTTTTTTCATTAATTCCTTCTGTATTCTTGACATTTTATTGCTCCAGATCAATTTTGTTACCATTTTTCTGAGTTTGTAACTAGTTTGGGTAGTTTGATTGGTATGGCACTGAGTAAGTTATTTAATTTAGGTGGAATTGTCATTTTTATTATATTAGCTTGGCCTTTGCAGGAGCAATTGCCATTTTACCAGTATTTAGATATGACTTTATTTGCATAATTTCTGAATTTGTCACTGGAGGTAAATTCTCAAGTATTTTATATTGCCCACAGTTACTTAATTAATTAATTAATTTATTTATTTATTTATTTATTTGTTTGTTTATTAGGTTTTTGCAAGGCAAATGGGGTTAAGTAGCTTGCCCAAGGCCACACAGCTAGGTAATTATTAAGCTTCTGAGACCAAATTTGAACTCAGGTACTCCTGACTCCAAGACCAGTGCTTTATCCATTGCACCACCTAGCCACCCCAACCCACAGTTATTTTAAATGGAATCTCACTTTGTTAGTCATATTTAAAAATGTTGATGATTTGTAGGGATTTATTTTTACATCCTGCTACTTTGCTAAATTGTTAATTGTTTCAAGTAGGTTTTAGTTGATTTTTTAAGTGTTCTCTAAATATACCATCATATCATCTATAAAGAGTTTTGTGTTTTCATTGCCTGTTCTAATTCTTTCAATTTCTTTTTCTTTACTTATTGCTAAAGTTAACATTTGTAATGCAGTATCGAATAATAGTGGTGATAATGGGCATCCTTGTTTCACTCCTGAACTTAGTGGAAATGCTGCTAGATTTTTTCCCCCCATTAAATAAAATGCTTAGAGATATTATTAGATGATATCATTTGATGGTATCATTTTAAGGAAACTGCTATTTATTTCTATGTTCTCTAGTGTTTTTTAATACAAGTACTGCATTTTGTCAAAATCTTTTTCAGAGCATTTTTACCCCTAGTTTATATTCTATTTGTTAATGGAAGTATAAAAAGTGACAGAGAGAAAAAAAGATTAAAATTATTCTATTCAAATTTATCATGGAGAAGGGATAATACCAGCTTAAGAATATACATGGAGATATAGTCAGTCAATAAGCACTTATAACATAACTATCATGTGCCAGCACAGTACATGTGTCTATACATACAAAGCAAAAAAAGGAAAAAAACTATCCCTGACTTTGAGAAGCTCACAATCTAATAAAGATTTGAATTCAATGTAAGATTATCTTAACTATTAGCGTTGTGTGCTTGTGAAATGAGGTATCCCCTGAGGTGCTCTCCTAGCACTGGAATTGATAAGTAGACATTGGGCAAAAAAGTCAAAGTTGGCTGGATATGACTACCCAGGTGCCTTCCAACTCTGATGTTCATGCCTTCTATCACTGATGTCAGTCCTATGAAGTGTTAGGCATACAAGCTTAAACAGACAAAACTACATTATGCTTCTTAGGAGAGAAGAGGAGAGTAGCCAGATCTTCTTGGTCTAGTACTTTGATTTTTTGGTAAAAAAATTCTTTGATTTTTAATACTTTGGTAAATTAGAATATGGAGTTAGTGAATGAGACTGAGCTTAGTGGTTTAATACTCACAAATAAGAATCAGCTCCCTATAGAAACAATTCCATGACTTTCAACCATCCCGGTATCATCTGTGTGATGAGTGAAATCTACTTTTGTATTCTAGGTTAGTTTTTCCTTTAAAAGTAAGAAAACTGCCCTTAATGTTTAAGTGGTTTAGGGGACTAAGGGTAGCCCTGTTGACACATCTTCCCAGCCACCTAAGAAAGCAGTAGACAGGGAAAGATTGAAAGTAAGTGAGAAAAAAAATTAAGAAAGAAAATATGAAAAATAGAAGCAAACTACTCAAAGAAGATGGGATATAAAGGGGTCACTTGTGTATATAGAAGGGTTTGCCTTGAAAAAGGAAAAGGACCACCTCTTCCTCTGAGGCAGTAGTGAAGGGAAAAGAAAGTGACAGAAGGCATTTGGTTGATGTAAGATGAGAAGGGAAGAAGGGGCTCTCTGTGAATGGCCTCAGTTTTTTCAGTATAATACGAGGCATGTCTTAGAATGGGTCCTGGTTTCTATTTGACAACCTTGAAAGTATATTCCATTGGTTAAAAAGTGGGGGGGAAGTAAGTTATCAGACATAGAGCTCCCCTTACCACTAATGAATATAACAAGATAAAAATGCACCCTATCATCCTATTGAAATGTAAAAGACAGCCTATCATTATTACTATTTTTGTTGTTGTTGTTATTATTACAGGCAATCATGTTCTCTTTTTCCATTATTCCAATGACAAAGAGGTGCTTCACAACCCCATTTGGCTTTTTCTCTCTGTGTTTGCCAGCTATATGCTAGCATTCTTTCCTCTAAACTGTTGATGTGATTTCCCTATAGGATTTATGACTTTAAAGATCATTTTTTTCATCAGGCATGGAGGTTCTTTTTTTTTATTTCTTTTGCTGGTGTTGCATATCTCTACTGTAAGTAATTATTAACAGTCATTTGAGGGGTAATGGGTTTCCCTTAAGGGCATTTGCAGAATGCTTTACAGTGTTATTACTTTAATGAATAAATAAAATCAAATTATGCTAAGGTTTAATCTACACAACTTGGATACTTGTAGCCACTCAGCCTCTAGCCTTGAGCCTCAAAATGCACCTGAGGCATAGATGAATGAATCACATAAGTACAGCCTGTACTGGCTTAAGTCTCTGTGCAGCCAGGAAAGTATGGAGGAATTGAGTTTGCCTTTTGTGAGGCAGTAAGCCAGACTGAATGGAGACCTCTGCTTCCTGAAGTATGTACTGGGTTTATTTCATTAGGTCTGGGTTAGCTGCTGTTGGGCAAAGTGGGCATTAATCAACCTATACTGTAATAGGAGTCCAAGAAGGGTCCCCCACTCCCAAATCCCAAAATGCCCCCCAATACTTCTTGCTATGATTAAAATTATACTTTAAAGTGATTATAGTAATAGTTGGTTTCCAGAACCAGAAGCAGGTTTGAAAGCGGAAATGACTTAATCTTTTTTAATAATTTTTTTTTCCTGAGGATGGGATTAGCATAATACCTGGGGAGGTATTAGTACCAGTTGCCTGAAGCATCATGGTCTAGAAATGAGACACTACAAATGAGACAAGATGAGGGGGTTGTAAAATTGAGAATTTCAGGAAAGGTTTTTGCAAGGAGGAGGTTGTAGATGGAGATTTCAAGTGGTGGGGTTGTGGATTCCAAAGGGATGATTTGTAGCCTTTCATTGAAGAAACAGGAGTGTTAACTGCCATGGTACAAAGCATAATTCAACCTAATTCATCAGATTTAGACTCAAATTTCGAAGTGTGAAAATTTTCTTTCTTCTTCAAACACAAAATACATTACTATGAATTCATTTAAAGCTTTTAAGAGATTAGAGATTTGACACCCAATGTGAAAAATTATAGCCTGATATTCAAACATTCAAATTAATTCTCTTGTTTCTCTCTCTCTCTCTCTAACTTTCATGCCAGTACATAATATAATTGTCATATGCTGTCCTATATTGTTATCTTCTCATTTATGCATATTTAGTGCACTAAAGTAGATTTCATGTACCTTTAAGTTGATCTCTTTTTTCTATTCCTATCACAATTCATTCCTCAGACATTCAGAGATTTTTTTTCACTGTTTTGAGTTGGAATGGAAAGGATGCAACCCAGGATTATTGTCAGTTTTCTGACATTACTGTCTACACTCAGTTTCAGAGGATGATTCTTTTTGACCAATGACTAGGAATTTGATTATCAGAAGTCTTCTTTCCAGACTTAGAAAAAACAGTATACACTGGCAAACTAAAAAGGATTTAAAAAAACTTGAAAGTGCCTAGAGGTGGGTGAAGGTATGTGGGATAAGTAGGGCAACTAATATGGATATTCCCTCTTGGATACAGGATACATTTGAGCTACTACTCATTGGCTATTCAGAAATGTGCTATTAAGTTACAGCATCTTTTTAGAAATTAAAATTTTCTAACTCAGAATTCTGGCTAAAGACTAAGGTAGTATGTAAAAATATAGGGCTTGCTAGTTCTTTTGAGGGTTAAAATCAATTTGAAACAGTTATTTTGCTTCTCTGCTTCTTTTAACTACTAACAGTTTATCCTCAAATAAAAATTCAACATAAATTTACTGAAGGTTCAGCCTCTAAGTTTACTTCTTACTCCCAATCAATAATCCTATGATCTATGGTTCTGATTGCTTTTATGTATAGAACATTATGTAGGGATATATACAATTTAACTAAGACAAGGTCCTTTTTCTCATAAAACTTAAAGGCGAATAGGAGAATGGGACCTATCCAGATAACCATAATATATGTATATGAGAGATACAAAAGGAAATTCTAAACCATTTGGTTCTTCTAAACCAGAACCAAAGGAGAAAAAATCATTAGTAATTGAACAGATAATTAGCAAAGACATCCTATAGAATTTGTATTTGGTTTTTAGACATAAATAGTAATCAATATACAAAGAAAAGGACAAAGGAAACATGTCAGGAATATTTTTAACATTCAATGACACATGAAAAGGCACAGAAGTGGGAAAGCATGGAAAATTTTCAGCAGATGGGGAATAGACCAGTTCAGTTGTAACAGAAAATACAATCAAAGACTTACATAGAATATAGTATCTTCCTAGTCTCAGAAACAGACCATGCTGTGTAAGCCACCATTTGCATATCATACATCTCATTCCCATCATGTTCGTGAATAAGCTTGTAGTCAAGATGAAATTTCTCACCTTTCTTACCTGTCCCACATTTCCAGGACTAATGGGAGAAAAGGCAAGGAGGTCTTTTGAAATTATACTTTAGGACCCCTCCAAGGTCGAGTAAACACCACTTATAAGCTCATGTAGACTTCATCATGTTAGTATATGGAGTTTGGCATATTCTTATTGAAGAAAAATATAATGTAGACTATTGATCTATTGCAGGGTATGTTTATCCTTACTTTTGAATTTTTATTGATGCAATAGACAATATATTTTTATTTCTCATTTTAGTGAGAGCTCTATGGTAGCTTGACTTAGTTTACTAAAGCCATAGGTGGGCAGGTTGCATACACCCCACATTTTGGAAAGTCCTGGTCTATTAGATGGACTGATGAGTAACTCTAATCCTGACATAGACATTTCCAATTCTTTCCATGCATTTCAAATAGCTGAGAACATCTTAAAAAGTCTCTCTGACAAGAGCTAGTAACATCCTGTGGAGTTGCTGCATGATCTGAGAAGGACACTGGTTGGGGCCAGTGAACCATCAGGTCCAGTAGATAGAAAAAAAAAATTTCTTGTCATCTGTTACCCTCAAACATCTATTATTTCCTGTGACTGGATTTTTCAGGACAAATTCAATATCAGGGATCCTTGATATTGCAGTGAATATGAGATCAATAACTCCCATTGTATCCTGGGGATTATGTTGATATCCTGGGGCCATAATGGGTACCAAATGATAAAGTTCAACAAATTCTTGTTCTCCCTCACCCAAACTAAGTATATGACCTTTCTACCCTTGGCACACTGGTGGTGAATATGTGCATCGTTGAATACCCCTGTCTTAAATATTCTGACTTGAGTGAAGGAAGTCAGAGGGCTTGCTACATGGCCATTTTACTAGGATCTCACTTGGGACTCTTCTGGTGATTTCTTCCACATGGGCATTAGCCCCTGGATTCCATAACCCACCTATGGTCATTTATCTCATCAGTGAGTGGCCAGACCCTTCTCTTGAATATTTCAACCCACTCACATGCCTTTGATTCCATATATCCTTTGTCCTTTGATGATGGGAATTTTGACCTGGGCTGATAATTACACCATATGCTGGGGCCACTGTCCATAACTTCAGTTGATCTACTTTTCCCATTCCAGAAGCAACAGCAACAGCAGCACATATATTTTTATTATCTCCATATCTGCTAATCCTGCTTGAAAATCACACCCATATTACATCATTATCACTAGCCACCAGATACCTATCACATTCCTGGTCTTCATCCTTACCCTCATTTCTAAGACCACCTGCCCCATAGGTCTCTAATAATGCCCAGCTCTCCAGCTATACAAGTAGGATGTTGACACTCCTACAGATCAATAAAGGGAATAGAGCTATAGAAATGGAAGATAGGAAGGAGGGAAATATAATAAGGACCAATATGAAATAAAGATGGGAAAAGATTGGTACTAGGCTATGAAAAGCCATACATGCCCCACAAGGAGACTTTGAACTTTACAAATTCATTAGAGTGGAGTCATGACCAAATATGTGCATAGGAAAATTAATTCTATAAATACTATGAAATATGATGTATATGCTCTGGCTATTTTCTCAGAACCTGGCTGCAAATCTGTCCTTAGGACTCCAGAGAATAACACTAGGGGGATTGAAGTGTTTATTCTCTATATCTACAAGTTTGAGCCACATACTTGTCTATGTTCATTAGGAGTCTGTTAGGAGTCTGTGACTTGCATCCCAGTTGCATTTAACATGGAAATCAGGTAGATATGTTTATTTTTTTTACAAAATAAAATTTTCTTTAAAGATATAGCATGAATGAATTTCCATCATACCACCTCAGTTTTTGTGGGGAGGTTAGGGAGTAGGGATGATGCTCATACCTTTAACTCAGTTCCTATTTAATATTTACCTGATTGAAATTGTGTCTAGATATGGCATGACTGCTAGGTGAGTCTGCCAGGCTAAGGTCCTGAAGATCAGACCCAAAGATTGTTTCTAGGTCTACAAGATTTGAATATTGTGCTGGCTACAAAACCTGCCCTGGACCCCAACTTCTGGCTTCCTATGATTCATTCTCTGGGACGAGTATTCAACATTGTACCTAAAATGAAAAAAAAAAAAGTCAAGGACTAAAGTCTATTTCTCAGGAGCCAGACAGCTTTAAAAGAGAGAATGCTTTCCTTTACCACATGGTCTCTCACCAGACAACAAAACAGTGAGTCATCCCAAACAAAAGTGAAACAGAGGGAAAAGATGAAGCTAAAAAGATTTTTTGGATTTATTTTACGTCTTGGAGTCCCTCTTCATCATATGGACAGCAGACTAGGGACTAGACTATATGTATTTCAAAGCTGGAAGTAGGCTCTCTAATGGTGTCCACATATAGAGAGGCTCACCAGTCAAGCAAGCTGATTAGAATCTGCACAAGTTCCAAACATGCATTTAATATACAATGAAGGTAGGAGTGGAGATGAGAAAGGAGAAGTAGTAGACTTACAAAAGTCTGAATAAGTGACAATGATGTTATCAAGTGATAACACGGGGATAGGGTTAGGAACAAATGCAAGTAATATTGTGTTGGTAGACCCAACAAGACCTGATAACTTAATTGACATGAGAAATGGAAGAATCAAGAGCATAGAAGAGTAGGTGCCAGTACCATTGACATAAAGAATGAAGTCACAGGAGATCTCTTCTTGCGATTAATGATAATAAACAGAACCTTCAGGAGTGTTGTGAGAAGCTAGAATGTATGAATTACTTGGGGGTGGGAGAAGAAGAAGAAGACCCTCCTCACAGGACATTTCTCATGTCCCTTGATCAAATTCTATTTAAAAAACAAAACTGGCTCCTTTAAAAACAGTGACCTAGAAACACTTCTTTCATGGAGGTCTGGCCTGAGTGGCTGGAGAGCTTAATGGGTTCATTAGAGTTCTTTAAGCACTATGTGATTGTTGTGTTATTATAATTAATTAAAAGAGAATTAATAAAATACTGAATATATTTTGATTGGGTGGCATGTCCAGGGGCATTTAATTATAAGATTATGTAATCCATTGTTTCAGGAGATTGAAAATGTACTTAGTGGAGTTCATTCTAAGAACATTTTGGTTTTTTATTTCTTGAACTAAGAAAATGCTTAGAGGCAACAGGTAACTTTTATAGTTCTTAAAGGGAGAACCTGTTTGCCAGAGCTGCAAAGATGTGACTGATTCCAGCAAGAAGACAAAGAGCAAAGTTCTCAAGTCAACAAATATTTGACACCTACCATGAAACCAGAGATGCCAAGAACAAAGGAATTCAAGAGAAAACATGCATCAATCACATTGAATAATCACATTGGATTGTTCAATCACAAAGGACAACAGGCCACACAACAGGATGAACACAGGTAGTCAATTTTTTGCTTTGATTTTCTAGTTGCTTAGACTATTAATCTAGAAGAGATTGGAGGGCATCTCAATGAACTGTATAGGTTATAAGGCATCTGTACTTGGGAGGGCTGGAGTGGGGTGTACTCTGCAGTATATGCTCATAAGATAATAATTAACAAAAGGCAGGCAGTGAATGCCAAGTGATCAGTATTGTCTATCATAACATCACAAGACTTTTGAGCTGGAAGGGACCTGAAGTTTCATCTGCTTCAAACCCCAGATCACTTGCAGCTGAGGAAGTAGGCTTCCTGGACTAGGCATTGGCCCTGCCCTTAAGGAGCTTTCTAATTGGTTTGCTAATATTTCCATTACATTGACTCTTAAAGGCCTTTGTTCTGCTTAGAAATTCCTGATTTTCTTCCATGAAAGTAGTCTAACCACAACAAACAAAGGGAAATAACAGATTATTAAATCCAGGGAGTAAACAGCTGTGACAAGTGATAAATATCTTGCTTTATGTAAGCCACTTGGTAAATAAACACTATATTAAAAGACAAAGGAACACTTCCCAATAAGAGAAAAAAAAATCAGAATGCAGTCCTGTGGTGTGGTTCAGGGGTTAACCAAGGGCTCTCTCAAATTTGATTATTGTCTCATAAGAACTCACTTGGGGTCATATGTTTGTATGCAGAATAAGTAGCTAGTAGCAAAGTTAATTCACTCTGGTTTGATTGAAAAAGAGAATATTATTTCATTCATGTTGCCAACTCAGTCATTACAGGAGATCAAACAATGGAGCTTATACCTAGGACTATTATGACTTAGTGGGAATTAAAATCAGCACTGGGGCAATAAAGTAGAGCAATGGATAGAGCACAAGGTTGGGGGCCAGGAAGGCTCAACTTCTTGACTTCAAATCTGATCTCAGATACTTTCTAGCTATGTGACCCTAGGAAAGTCACTTAACCCTGCTTGCCTCAGTTTCCTCTTTTGTAAAATGAACTGGAAAATAAAATGGCAAACCATTTGAGTATCTTTGCCAAAAAAAAAATAGGGTCATAGAAAATTGGACATGACTGAACAACAAAAGTTCACCCAAAGGTCCTAAACCTACCGAGTCTATCCCATCTGATCATAGAAGAAATTTCCTGGCTACATAAAGAATAAATCTTGGAGACAAACTTCATTAGGGTAAAAAAACAAAACAAAACCTTGATGAAATAATACTGGAGAATTTAAATACTTAATGCTAAGCCTATAAACCGCATAATGTGCAAAGCAAAGAATGTCCAAACAACCTTCAAAATATGTGCTTCAGTGTTGAAAGTTCCCATAGGAGTAACTCAACCTGAGGATACCAAAACAGGGGAACTTCTATTCAGTACTTGAAGGAGTGGGAACCAAAAAATGAGAAGGGAAATTAGAGACAGTGACATGAAATACAAGATAAGGAATGAATGACAAAATTTTAAGAGAGAAACCCACTGTAAAAACCTGGCTCATCAGTTTATGAACCAAACAAATACATAAAGAAAAATGGGTAAAAATATAAAAAATGAACAAGTATTAATATTGTGAATAAAATAAATGGAAAATGCTCTGCTATAAAGAAAATCTTGAATATTTTGCAGAGATCATTCAATAGTAGCAAGAAAATAAAAATGATTCAAAAGAGAAATAAAATCTTGAAAATAAATTGTTGAAAGAAATCAGAACTCAGAGATCTCAATGCAGATTTAGAAAGACAAAGAATAGGATAGAAAAAAATGAAAAATTTTTTGAAAAAAATCTTTCCAAAGAAGAAACTCCAGAAGAGAGGTCATAAATGGGACCAAAAATAGAGGAAATAAGAGAAAATTTGGCAGAAGAGAAGTGAAAAGTAACAACTTAAAATATACAGGAATTAATTTTATTGGCTTATTTTTATTACTAGTTTTTAAAATAAAATTCATTTTTGAATATATCATTAATATCTCTTCTAACCATTAAGTAATACGTTGTAACAAATATTTTGAAGAGAAATTATGAAAAGCAACACAGCAATCAGGTCAGAGAGAATATGCAATATTCCATCCTCATAGACCCTCACCTTTAATCAATTGTGCTCAAGAGTCAAGTATGATATGATACTTGGATATGATAATTTTAAAGTAATCATCTTTATTTTTGTTGAAATTTTTATTCTTTTCACTTATATTGCTATTATCTTGTTTTTATTAGCTATTGTTCATATATATATATATACATATATATATATTTATGTCAGTTTCCTCTAATATCTTGAATGGCGATACATAAAGATTTTTCATAAAGATTTGATATAGTTATTTTCATCTCCCTTTTTATTCAAACTTCATTTATTTCTACTCAACCTTTTTCAGTAACCTATTCTATCCCTTGATTATGGTTTTTAGCCATAGATGAGAAAAGTACCTAACCCAGTTCTTTTCTATTATTTTTATAGTGTGACCTTTAGCATTTAGGTCACATATTTATTTTGAACTTAATGTGTTAAATGGTGTTAGAAATTTATATAAAGAAAATCTTTGTTCAACTGCTTCTTAGTTTTCTCAATAGTAATTTTTCCAAAATAATTGTTATTCTTAGATATATCAAATATTGTTATTAATTTGATTATTTCTAATTTTACTTATCAAGTATTTTTCACAATCTTTAAAAATTTTTTAACCAGAACTAAATAGCTTTGATAGATATTTCTATATAATTTAAAGTATGAAAGTGACATTTCTCTTTCATTCCTATTTTTTATTGTTTTCCTGAAGATTCCAGGTGATTCTTTATATAACTGAGTTTTATTATTATTTTGTCTAGCTCTCTAAAATTATATAATTCATTGATCTTATGATTTGTAGAGCACTAAATCTCTAAATTGATTTAGATAGTACAATTACTTATATTCTATTAGTTCAGCCTATACCACATGAATTTTATACTTATCAAACAATCTGCCCTTAAAGACAGAATTCACAAGAGTAATCTAAAGATCATAGGTCTCCCAGAAAAAACATCCTACCTTAAAATTCTTGAACCTCATAGGAATGTATGGAAAGGAAATACTATGCTGAATTGTCCTGAATATTTGAAAACATACAACAAAGTTGTCAATCTAATCCATAATTCACTGAGGAGGTAGGTGGGGGAGGTGAGAGGGAGAACCTTATACTTAAAACTCCAAGGTTGATAGTGGTTAAATGCCACAATTTCAACAATAAACAACAGATTTTGCAAGTATGCAAAGGAAAGATCATCAATTTTCAAGTATCGATTTGAATAACCTAGGATTATTTTGAAGCCATAAGAAATTAGAATAGAAAGTAGAATTGTATATTATCCAAAGCAAATTGGAGGTTATTCTACAAAGATAAGCCTAATTTACACAATAAGAATTTTCTTTTGTTAAGAAAGCTATGTTTTTCCTCAGGACTGTATGCTTTCTCAGAAACTAGGTCTGTATGAGTCCTTAAGAACAGTCAGAATATATGGTAATGATTACAGAAATAGAGATAAAATAACTTGGTTTCAGAAGTCTTGAGTGATCATAGTGAGGGTTCCCAGAGGTTGAAACAAAAACACATCTCTTATCGCATAACTAATTTGACATAACTTCTTTTTTGAACTGACATTTCTAAAACTGAGTCAAAACAGAAGAAATAAAGAGGGAGCTGGAGCTACAAAAAATAAAAATTTAAAAAAGAGAGGATTTAAATTGGGTCTTCCAGTAACTCTACTCTCATAAGAACAGAGATAATTAAGGAGAAAGTAAGTTCCCTTCCAGCTTCAAAAAAAAAAAGCTTGTAATTTTATGAGAGTACACACTGTCTATACTGTCCATTCAGTAGTTATTACCTACTTATTGTTAATTTTTATCATAAGTATATAAACCACAGGCTACTCCCTACCTCTCTCTCTTTCAAACACAGATGCCTTATAACCTAATGGGGAGCACCTGGATTGCAATAATTAGGTGGTAATTAGAATTGAGAAGAGATTATAGGAGAAGAGAAATAAGGACAAAGTCAAGAAAATCTTGAAAAGGAGAACTATAAAAAATTATTTAACAAAAATCATATAATATTAGGTTTGGAGCTAGAAGACACTTTGAAGACATTGATCTCAATTTCTTCGTTATACACATGAAAGCAAAAAATGTTAAGTGATTAGTCTAGGGTCATACTATAAGCATTTCAACCAGCTTTTCCTGACTTTAGGTCCAAATGCATTTTTCATTGTATCATTTCACTGTCCCTAAATTTTCTGAATATGGGATGAGTCAAAGGAAGGGAAGAGAAGGAAATGAAAGGAAAGGGAAAATAACAAATTAAGTAAACTAAAGGAATTTTAGATGGAATGATTGAATGGCAACAGAAAGGTTAGAGAATCTATGGAAATAAAAAAAAAGCAAATCATTATTTACTCTGCATAGAATTTTGACCCAAAAGAGACCTTAGAGTTTTATAAGATAATATGACATTGCTCTAGGACTGGAAAGCACATGAGAAGCCTTGTGATCCAATTTTCTCACTTATAGATTAGAAAAATGAGGGCTTCATTGTACAGGTAACAGGTAGTATTCAAATTAAAATTCAATTATATATATATATATATATAATATACATGTATGTCATATATACATATACCATATATTTATCATATATATATACATATATGTCTAACATGGGAAAATAGGGAAAAGTTATTCAAGATTGCTTAATGAATAGATGGCAGAACTGTATTTTTATTCTAAATTCTTTAGCTCTTCAGCTAAGTCTTTCCTAATATACTATGTCTGTCTGTTTGAAATGCATATGTTTTTTGTGAAAATGAATATAAACCATCTTTTCAATTGGATTCTAAATAGTAATTTCATGTTATCCTTCCCTGAATCAGGTGAGATGAATAAAAAAAAAATGAGACTTCTATTTTTTAGCATTTACTTGCTGCTCAGGACTAGTGCCAGATGACAAAGACACTTGAACAGAAGGATACAATTTTATTCAGTAGTAAACCATTTGGTGTAAAAATCTGAGCCACTTAACTTCACAGTCAGAAAAACATGGGTTTGAGTCCTCAATGGACATGTATTGATTGCGTGTTCCTGGACAAGTTGATTAATTAGCTCTTGGTGTCCCCACAGAATTCTCTAAGACTACAAGCTGCAGAACTATATTGATAGATGTTCCTCATGTGGAGCTTAGCTTGGCTTTAGGAAGCTAGAATGATCATGGTGATGGCAATAGGATTATGAAATTGGGTCTCCTAATATGGAGCAAAAAATAACTTATATGAGACTGCTTTTGATATGGCTACTTTCATGAACTGGTGTTTCTGAGAATGAACTGTAAAAGAAGAAGTAGAGGAAAGAGCAAAATCTATAAAAGGAATAGTATAAACATAGGATTGATGGAGTTCAAAAGTTAAAATAAAAATTTGTTTAAAAATTCCCAAAATAAGTAAGGATCTTACAGCTAATATTTACCTAACTGAAGTCTACCTGAAGTCTGACCTCTTTGGGATTTAATATAGGATATCTTAAAAGTCTTAGTTCAGCCCTAACCTTAACAGTAGGACACTCAAAATGTAGTTTACAGAGTAGTTTCCATCTATACACAATCCATATCCCTTTAGTTTCACCTTTCCTGCAGAGGATTCTGGCTCCCTTGAATGCCTTTCAAATCCCCTATGAGTTTATGCTTACACACAAATGAAGTTGGCACCTTAACAGATGCTATTTTGGTCTTAGAAAGAGAAGCTGATAAGTTTCCTGTTGAGAATAACCCATAACAAAATACAGTCCCAAATATCAGCCAAATGTAGCCCTGAGTAATGCCTGAAAATGAGAAGCCCAAAAGGAAGGAAGCTTCAACAGGTTTCGGTGTAACAAGTCTGACTCATGTGCTCCTTGGGATGATAGGAGTCTCAAATAGGATCCAGTCCTGTTTTGCAATGAGTTAAAAGCTGTCTTGTTTTGTGAGTTTGTGGGGGCTGAAGATTGGAATTCCATTAAAAATGAATAGGATCTCGTCCTTCCCTCACCCCCCTCACCTCATCAAGAAATATAATGAATAGGTAGTGCCTTTCCACTTCAACCTCCTGACTGAACCAGGCCACTTAAGCCAAAAAAAATGGAAATGTCTAAACATGCATTAATTGCTTAATAGTTGTGTTGTCTGTCTGAAAAGGGTGGGGCGGGATTTAAGTTGCTTTAATGACTTTAAATTTTCCCATGGTAAAATATTTGTGATTTGGTTATGCTATAATTAAAGTCTTATATAAACAAAGCATTTGGAAACAAATTAACTTGTTTCCTTGGGAGAGAGATTTCTGGTAAGCTTGGGTCGGAATGTTTCTACCCTCTTAGGAGGAAGACAATGCTATGCAACCTCCTCCCTACCATTTGACCCTCTCCTCTGTAACTTCAGAGCTCCCCTCCTCTGCTACCATGCTTGTTGTTTGTTATAACAGTAAAAAATATATACACTCAAATACATATACAATTATATATAGATATTCATATATACCATATACTATATATTTATATACATGTATATAATGTGTATGTATATATATATATATATATATATATATATATATATTCATATCTGTATGTACATACACACAAATGTAACCAGAGTTGAGATTTCACTCTGGAAATTCCAGAAGATGAGGAAACTCCCATTACCAATCCATATTAGCACCTGCTCTGCAGCTAACTTTTTAAATTTATTTTTAGACTTAAAGAATGTTCTAGGGGACTCAAGAGATTAAATGATTTATGCAGGGTTACTCAGCTTTTAAGTGACAGAGATAAAGTATGACCTGGGTCTTCCTGACTTCAAGGTCACCTAACCATCTATTTAGACAAACTGTCACAAATTGACATGCTGTTTTTTAAATGAGCAAATTACTTCAGAATAATCTCAAAACATTCTAAATTTTAAAGAGAAAGTATAAGAATATTAATTATACACAGGATAGCAACAACATTTACTTTTAAAAAAAAAGTCAAGCAGAAGTGCAAGATCTGGCTTGCAAAACCAGTTGATCAAATTTCTATGGCTGCCTCAAAAAGAACCTTTGAACCCATGCAGCTATGCCCTAGAATATATTTCCTTCAGGAGGATGTTGTAGACATTTAAGGTTTTCCCCTAAACTGCCCTATTCTGGTGAAAAGCATATCTTTGGAAAATATGGTATATGGATCAATCACTAGCACTGGAGTTTGGAATCTTAGGACAGGGATGAAATACCCACCTCATACTTTGAGTGACTTTGTACACTTCTCAATCTCTTCATCTGTAAAATGGGGAAGGTTGAACTACTTCACTTCTAGGGTCCATTCCAGTTTTAAATCCATGATTATATGACTCCATGCTCTTCAAGAAACATTAGTGGTTTGGTATGTTTTCCAGAAAATCATAAAAGTCTTAAAAATTGGAAGGTACCAGTAAAAAGTCAGCTCCTTAAAGTTAGGGAATTTCTTTTACACTTAGGGTAAAATCATAGGCCCTGGCATATACCCAGAAATTAATAGATATTTGTTGAATTAAACGAAATTGCTTGCTGACTTTTTCAATGACTACAATGTGTAAATGACTTCCTGAAGGGAGAAGCCAATTAAAATTGATCTTTAAAATTTTTTTAAGGGAATATTATTGTACTTTTCCAGTTCCTCACCTTTTCTATTTTGTCAAGTTTTGGGATGAGCTTATTAACCATGTTCCTTTGTCCTTAGAAAAGCAACCACTTGTTTTTAAATGGAAAATACCAAGTTAAAATTTCTTTTCTTCAAGACCTTTTCTAGTATTGTTTCAATTTTTCATTTGAACCTTATCACCTTAAATGCTTCTTTGATTAGATTCTGAGATCTCCTCTTTGACCTATAGACATTTCCTCCCTTACTCTAGATCAAAACTTTTCAACAGCAGCAACAGCAACAACACTTTGTAATTGAATGCAAGAGACAATTAGAGAATTATTCTAGGGTTCTGAGATGAATGAAATCAATAATACTACAATAGCTTAGTGGTTTGGTATGTTTGGTCAGTATTCTTATTCTGAGAGCTGATATCTGTGAGAAAATTCAGGAATAGCCTTCCATAACATTTACCTCAGAAGTTAGAGATACTTCCATAATCCTTTTAAACTTTCATTTATAATCATAGCAACTGAGCTGGAAGGAATATTGGAGGACATTCTGTATGTTGTACATAAGAAAACTTTTCTACAACATAATAGAAGACTGTGAACTGGTCAAAGCAGCTGTTGTCTTTAGGAACTCAAAGACAAATCTGCCAGAGACTTCCAGGCATATCAGTTCTGGAAAATGACAGAGACCTTATAATCTATAGCATAGATGTTATTCTGTTTTGCTAGAAGGTCTATGTGAAATAAAGCTTTCTAGGGAGCTCAAGATCCTTCTGAATCCTCAATTTCTTCCAATTCTGAAAGGAGATTTCAAAAAAAGCCTTATCTAATAGTCATATGAATTTTTTTTATTGGTAACAACTTCCTGGTACCGTGAATATTTCTACTAATGATTATTATCCCCCCAGTATCTACCTTGACATTACCTTCTGCCATCCCTGGTTGAAAGGGGAAGAATGAAGTCCCTGAACCTCTTACTTAAGATATGAATATGTAAGAGATATGGGAAGAAAGACTCACATGAGATCATTTATGTGAAATACTATGTAAACTTTGAAAGACTATATACATTATTATTATTAGAATTGTGAAGGAGATAACTTAGCTTATCAACTTATCAACCAAATAGAGGCCTCAAGGAAAGGGGTAATAGAGGCCATAAAGGAAGAGAACAAAAAACAGGAAATATTTGAGAGAAGAATATAGGATTTAGGACCAATGCTATAAATATGTGGTTCTGGTTAATGAGGATTACTGCAGAAGAAAGCTGGAAGAATGACCTTGATGGGATATTTAGGAGAAGGGATAGGAGGAGGAGGAGGTAATCAACCCAGTAGAATGGGTTGAAAGAAAGGATGATTTATTTTCATCTTTGTATCTGAGGCACTTAGCACTATGCTAATACTACACAGGCATTTAACAGAATGCTAGTTGAGTGAATGAGGGGGTGAGGGAAAAGAGATTAGGTGTAAAGAAAGGAAGCAGGTAACAAACATAGTGATTAATGAATGCTTCATTGATTGAGAAAGGAATTGAGGGAGAGGAGAAGTAAAAGAAGTTGAAAGACAGCTCTAGTCTTAGTAGATGTAGGCTTTCCATTATAGAGGGATGGTGGTGGTGGTAGGAATGTTATCTTCCTAGGCAGGGACTGATCCCAAAGATAAGAAGGGGAAGAAAAGGAGAAGTGGTAATGACCTGGACTATAATGTCCCCCAGGAGCTTTATAATCCTCTTTTATCACTGACTTCTCCACCATTGCAACTTCCTCCCTCACCAACTTGAATCAGAGCTTGGTATCTATGAACTTGTTTACTTAACATTTCAATAATTCTATTTCAGTTTAATGAATTTCCTTTGTAATCACATGTGCTTTATGGAAAGTCATTCCAATAAGGGATCAATAGGTTTTATCAGACTGCTAAAGGACACTGGAACACAACAAAGGGTTAAGAATCCTTGCTTTACATTTCTAATGTGCCCCTTCATAGCTCTCAGATCAGTGGATATGACCAGAAAGGATAATCAATGTTGGAGGGGATGTGGGAAATCTGGGACACTAATGCATTGTTGGTGGAGTTGTGAACTGATTTAACCTTTCTAGAGAACAATCTGGAATTATACCCAAAGGGCAATAAAATGTGCATACCCTTTGGTCCCACAATATATAGTGGAATTCTGAAGAGATCTTAAAAAAAAGGATAAAAACATCTCATCATCACATATACAAAAATATTTATAGCAGCTCTGTTTGTAGTGGAAAAGAATTGGAAATAGAAGGAATGTCCATTAATTGGGGAAATGGATAAACAAATTATGGTATATGTATGTGATGGAACACTATTGTTCTATTAGAAATCAGGAGGGATGGGATTTCAGAGAAACTTGAAAAGATTTGTATGAATTGATTCTGAGTGAGATGAGCAGAACCAGAAGGATATTATAAACCTTAACAACAACATGTGGGGATAATAACCTTGATGGATTGCTCACTCCATCAGTGCAAAAATCAGGGTCAATTTGGAGGGATCTGTGATGGAGAACACCATCAGTATCCAGAGAAAGAACTGTGGAGTTTGACTGAAGGCCAAAGATTATTATCTTCAATTTTTAAAAAGTTGTCTTTAAGTATTACATAATTTTGCTATTGCTAATATTTTCTTTCTTACTTAAGGTTATTTTTTTCTCAACATATTCAATTTTGATTTATGTATATCATAGAAACAATATAAAGACTATCAGAATGTCTTTTGTTGGGAGGAGGGGGAGGAAAAGGAGATGGGGGAAAAATTGCAAAATTCAAAACCTTGCAAAAATGATTGGTAGACACTGCTATTGTATATAATTGGAAAACAAATAAAATATTTATTAAAAAAGATTTCAGAACTCTAATCAATATAGTGACCATCTATGTTTCTAGAGGTTCAAAAATGAAACAAATTAATAGGAAAAGACTCAAGATGCAAAGTGATTTTTAGATTATGGCCAATGCAGAATTTGTTTTGCTTGATTATGAAAATTTGTTACATAGTATTATATAATGGAAGGGAGAGAAAACAAATGGTTTTTATTTGAAAACTTAAATTTTAAAAAAAAGAATCCCAGCTTTAGATTAAAATCTATGGCTTTTTGGATCTGTTTTCTTAAGTCCTAAAAGAATGAGGGAGATATCTTCTGATGCAGGAAACCATGGGCATAGAGAGCATTGAGACCAGTTGGAGACAAATTTTATAAATCCTTTATTTGCATTGTGAAGGGAATCTTCCTTCTTCCTTTATTGTCTAATTTAGGTCATGGCTTGAGTGCCTGACCTTCATTCTGATCTGGATTGCATTCTCTTTTGATGGGGATATCCAGGGACACAGGCACTGGAAACATGTCTAAGACCACCTGTAAGAGACCCCTCCCCCAAAGGCAAAATCTCCAGTGTGGGACTTGGGTCATTCCCAGGTCAACACCTTGACCTTGAGGGAGAATTTAAGGAGATTTGGGGAAGGGGCTTGCTGTCTTTTACCTTCCCAGACTTCTTCTACCTTCCCCTATTGAGCTTTGGCAGCAGGTCTGCCAAGATCAATTAACCTTTTCCTTTATCTCTACTTAACTTTCCTATCACTTTCTCTTGTGTTGTAACTTCTTTTAATAAAATCTCTTTTCTTTCCACATGTGCATTCTCAAGTCAGAATGATTCTTCACTGGCAAAAAATCAAATGCAAGCAGCAACACTTCTACATACCCCAAATTTCCCAATGAAATGGATAATTGATTGAACTGATATTCCATGTATTAGTTTTCTCCATAATTAGAATTAATGATTTTGAAGGATCAGTATTATTTCTTCCAAGTCAAGTAAAACTAAGTCAGTAAACATTCTTAAAGCATCTATTTTGCTCTAGGAATTGTGATAAGAACTGGGGATACAAAGAAAAGCCAAAATGCCACACCCTTAAGAAGTTCACAGTCTAATGAAAGAGACAGAATGCCAACAATTAAATCAAGATTCAGATCTGATAAATTGGAAGCAATATCAGAAGGAAGGAAGGAAGGAATTAGATTTAAGGGAAAATGGGGAAAGACTTTTGCTTACATTTCTTTGTATTTTTACCATAATCTATGGATCATAGAACTTTAGAGCATAAAGGATTGAGACCAGCTACTATGGTCTCTAGTCACATAAATGTTTGTTGAATTAAATCTCATCCAAATCCTCTCTCCCTTTTAAATTACCAATGAGAAACTGAAAGGTTAAAGGACTTACTCTTGGTGACTTAAAATGTCTGTTTAGAGAGGATCCAGTATAAGATTTGAAGTGGCATTTGAACTCAGCTCTCCCTGACAAGATCTGGTGCTCTAACCATTTCATCTTTACTGTATCCTCCTGAGTGGTCCAAACCCTTTAAGAATTTGTGATGATGCTCCAAAGTGTTAAAAATACTTTGATGATATCAGGAATAATAACTAATTAATAACAATAATAATTATAGAATATTTAAGTACTATATTAAATTACCTTGTGGTGCACAACTGTTTTTTTGGTTGAAATGCATTCAGGCAACAAAAACAACAAAAAAGAGTTGAGAACCACTATGATTGGGTCCCTATTCAACTTTTCAAATTCCATATGCTTTTCTGTATAAATGAAAACAGTAATCTGAAAGATATTATTTGGGTAACTTCCTTTAAGAATCAACACAAATTCTACCTTCTTCAGGAGGTCCTTCTTGATCCCATTCCTTCCCCATCCTCCTGATCCCCAATTCTCTCCTGACTTCCAATTCCTCACAAGATTAGTCTAGTTTGCCTCCTCTATTCCTGCCTCTGCTAGCTCCTTTTCTCTGAGATTATCTTCTATTTATACTGAATATATCTTTGGTATACATTTATTGCATGTTATCTCTCCCACTAAAATATAATAATAATAAAAATAATAATAAATGTTAGCAACTGTTTATATACCATTTACTATGTTTTGGGCACCATGTTAAGTGCTTTACTGTTTGATCTTTTTAACAACCTGGGGAGGTAAGGGCTATTATTATTCCCATTTTATGAATGAGAAAATTAAGGCAAATAGAGGTTAAATAGGCTAGTGCAGGGTGATCCAGTCTAAGATTTGAAATGACATTTGAATTCAGGTCTCCCTGACTCAAGATCTGGTGCTCTAACGACTGTATTACCTGACTTCCCCTCTCATATAAACCCCTTGAAGGTAGAGAAACTGCTTTTGATTTGATTTCTAACCTTACCATTTATCTTAGTGCTTGGCTCATTAGTAAGTGTAAGCACTTACTTGTCCTTATTACGGGACTAATCCCTAATTTTTAACTAGAACATTGGTTCGGTTCCTGGGGAAGATGCTGTTAGTCCTAGATCCCCAGATGCTTAGAGAATTACCATTAGGTCAAGAGCTGAGGAGCCATACATCTATCCTCTCAATAAGCCTTTTATATTATCCTTAGCTCATTCTGCTTTCATCATAGGAACATTAAACTCATTCATCAACCCTTATTCAACAGTGACAGGTTTAGTAACCATTGTCTAAGCACCCCACTTACCAATGATCTCTCTGGGGATCTGGAATGTCTCATAATTTTTGATAGCTGACCTAGCATGGCAATTACATCATTTTCTTTTCCATTTACCTTGTTCAGAATCTTTGCCTGATATAGGGGGAAATTCCCTGAATATACCCATTCTAAGTCAATAGGGAGCCTTCAAACAAATGGTCCTTGTTGAAGCTCAAATCCGTTTATTGAAAATCAGTTTCTTAGTTATCAGGTAGGTATGATGTATTTTAATGAATGTAGCATTCAACAAAATACAGCATAATACTTAAGAAAATACAGGGTAAAATTTTAGCAGTAGTAGGAAGATAGAGCTAGACTAGAAAGGATCTCAGGCTATCTGGTTTACTTTATTGATTTTAGAGGCAAAGAAACTAAGGACTATGGAAGTTAAATTTACATGGATGGTAATCATTAGAGGTGGGTTGAAAGACAGATCCTCTCACTCCAAAGCCAGTTCTCTTGCTACTGGATACACATATTAGATATTAGTTCCTTAACTTAATTTGCCAAAGTTAATAATAATGCACTAGGGGACCAAAGGTGGGAAACAGATGCTTGCTGTCAAATCATGATCAAGGGTTGAAGTTGAAAGAAAAAAGAATACTTAAAAAATTCCTGCTGGTAGCATTATCTAGACCCAAAAACAATCAATTCTGGATGAAACATGAAATACCATCTTCACTCTGGTTTTCTCATTTGTGTTATTTTCTATATACATGACAGTTATACCAAAGAAAGTACCATAGAAATATAATAGGCCATACCTAGTAGTAAACTAATAATTGTTTAATGATCAAATCTTGAAAATAATTTATGTAGAACAAGCCTTTAAGTTCAGTTTTCATGATTAATATTTTAATCTATCATTTTATTGTCTAAACAATCAATAAAACAATAAATCAAATTCTGATTTATTATTATTATTATTATTATTATTTTTTTTGCAAGGCACAGCTAGGTAATTATTAAGTGTCTGGGACCAGATTTGGACCCAGGTACTCCTGACTTTCAGGGCTGGTGCTTTATCCACTGCATCACCTAGCCACCCCCTAAATTGTGATTTCTAAAGTATACATTCTCACATTGAAAATCAGCTGATTTCACTATCAGCTCTCCCCAGAGCCAGAGGCAGTATGCATGGACTAGCTTCAGCATACTCCTGGCAGTCTCTATTCCAGGGTCCCTCCCCAGAAGACAGGGATGGGGTGCGTAGAGTGAGACAAAAAATATGTTTAATTTGAGCTTCTATCCAAGTCCAAATTCTATATACAATGAGGCAAATACACAAATGAGGCATTTCTTCAGGGAGTTGCCTTGCACCACTTGGGACAGACCTCTTTAGGCTATTCATTGTTCCCTAAGCCACATTTCTGGGGATCATGGAGAGAAGGATACATTTTAGTTCTTCTCTCTAGGAAGCTTTTTCTCTCCCCTTGTCATTTGTCCAGGCTCTGCTTCCTCCTATGACAAGTACAGCTAGCTCTGTCTTCTAGCTTCACTCTCTGCCACTGTTAATCAGAGCTAGTCCCACATCCAGAGCTGCTATTCTGTCCTGAACCCTCCACATGTGGGCACCCCAGGTTGGTGCTCTTCTGGCTGTAAAAGTCCCAGATTGTATGTGGAAAGTGTGTGTGTGTGTGTGTGTGGGTATATCTTGAGGAAAACTTAGGGTAGGATGTTGTTGATTCTTGCTTAGAATTTGCTACTTCAAGGTCAACGCAGGGCCAAGTATCACTATGCCATAGTTGGCTTAGTTCTTTGACATGCCTCACTGCTTTGCTTAGGCTACTCACAGTGATTGATTGCTTGCTCATTTGTCTTCTGTCTGTCTTCCTCTTTTCTTCTCCATCTCCCTTGATTGGGGTTTTTTAGCCCTTACCATGTAGCAAACATTTATTAAGTACCTTCTATTTGCTAAAAACTAGAAGTCCAAATTTAAAAGAGAGAGACAGTCCCTGAAGGAGAATATATTCAATGTGAAGAGAGATAATATTTTTTAAAAAAGCAAATATAGGATTCCAACAAATATGGGGCAAAGTAACTTCTGCCTGCCTCGGTTTCCCCATTTCCAAAATGGGAATAAAAATATCACCTATTTTCCAAAATTGTTGTGAGGATAAAATGAGGTATTTGTTTAAGGCCTTACAAACCTTAAAGATATATATATATATATATATATATATATATATATATATATATATATATATATAAATTCTAACTATTATTTTTATTTTTGTTGTAGTGGCTCTATTTCTGCCATTTTCTAGACACAGACAAATTGAGGCTAATGAACAGGGAGGATAAGGTGTTTGAGGAGGACTAAATCTGTAAACTAAAGTTCCCAAGTATAAGGGCAGGGTTGTGTTGGAAAGAAAGACCTTAAAAAGGGGGCTGATAAAACTTAACAAAAAGGATCTAGACTGTACAATGTAGATAGATGGAGTGAAAAATCAAAGGAAGAGAGTCTGCTAACTATTGGTACCAAGGATGGCAAGGGTTATGCCAACTCTTCCCCTAGCAAGGAGTTGGCAGTGCAAAGAAAAGCATGTGTCAACCTGTACTGAAGATATGGCCTGGGCAGAAATCTCTTCCAGAAAAGCTTGGCTTCCATGAACATAAGATAATGGAAGTGTAGAAAAGGAAGTTTCTTAATGATCAAATATGGGTACAAGCCATTTGTCCCAAGGGCATAAAGGAAAGACAATATTTACCAAAATTCATAGCTGCAATTTTTTTTTGTGACAGCAAAGTACTGGCAACAAAGTAGCCGACCATCAAATGGGATGCACTGATAAAAATGTGGTTCAATCATTTTTCAATTATGTCCATCTTTTTGTGACCTCATTTGGGGTTTTGATGGCAAAGATTCTGGAATTATTTGCCATTTCCTTTTCCAACTCATTTTATAGATGAATAAACTGAGGCAAAATGGGTTAAGTTACTTGCCCAGGATCATGCAACTAATGTGTTTGAAGTCAGATTTGAATTCATGAACTTCATTTCTGATTTTAAGCCCAGTGCTCTATCTAGTGCCCCAGCTGGATTACTATGTAGTACGCTGTTAGGAATATGAGGAATTCAGAGAAAAGTGGGAAGATTTGTATGAAATAGTAGAGGGTGAAATAAGCAGAACTAAGCAAACAATACATATAGTTCATATAGTTCTGATAACAATAAATAAATAAACAAACAAACAAATGAATAAACAAACAAATAAATAAAAAGGTCAAAGTCTATGTGAAATGAAAAACCAGTAACAAACCCAGAGAACAAATAATGAAAAAAAACCTTTCTGCTCTTAACAGAAGGACAGGGGACAACCAGGACATGGTGGTTACTGCTGTGCAGGATGCTTTGATGACTGTTTTGCCTGTATTTTGTCATTGTTGTAAAGAAGAACTTGATTTCAAATGGCGGGGGGGAGGGGGGGTGTTTCCAGAAATGACAATGTTGAAAAAAACAAAAATAATCAATATGAGGTTTTTTTTTTTTTTAGATGCAAGGGAAGTCAAGAAATAAATCATACTGGGAAATAGCAGGATTTAGCTGTTACGAACATGAGAGTAGTAGAAGCCTAAAGGAAAGGCATAGTCATAGGATTCTTGTAGAGCTCACGCCTCAAGGAAACTAAGAGGTCATCACTTCAATCTTCTCATTTTTCAGGTGAGGACACTGAGACCCAAAAAGGTTAAGCATTTGCCCATGGTCATACATGTAGTAGGCATTAGATTCAAGATTCAAACTCTGGTTTGCTGACTCTAATATTCTTTCTATTGCATGACATTCTACTATAATATCACCTCTCAAAATTTGAAGTCAGTGAAAAGAAAATTCTGTTCTATATCTGATTCTCACAAACAACAAGGAACTAGTGATTGAGGTGGAAATCATGAGAATCTTGTAAGGGAATGATTAGTTCATCTAGGTCTTTGAGTGGTAAGAAATAGAGAGTCAGATAAGAAATATCTAGAGATAGTAAATTCCAAAGGGTTCAAAGAAATACTAAGGACAAAAATTCTAGAGGGTATTTTAAAACTTGGAGAGTTGGGAGACTCTCATGTAAGAAATTCTAAGATGCAAAAGAGCAATTTCAATAATGAAGAAAAAGCTTGTCTAAAGACACTGATGTGAACACACTGGAAATCTCCCTGACCAACCTAAAGTTTAAGAAGACATGAATAACTGATCAAAGACAATTCTAGGGGGCTTGTGAAGGAAAATACTATTCATATCCAGAGAAGGCTCTATAGAGTCTGAATTCAGACCAAGGCATACCTTTTTCAATTTTTAAAATTTTTTTTCTTTTAATTCTTGTGAATTTTTCTCTTTTATTCTGATTCTTCTTTTGCAATATGGCTAATATGGAAATATGTTAAACATGATTATGCATGTATGACCTATTATCAGATTACTCACTGTCATGGGGGAGGGAAAGAGACAGAAAATGTGAAACCCAAAATCTTACAAAAAAATGAATGTTGGAAACTATCTTTACATGAAATTGGAAAAATAAAATTCAAATTAAAAGAAAGAAAAAAATTTTAAAAAAGAAGTCATGTGGGGGAGCAGTTAGGTGGCACAGTGGATAGAACAGCCCTGGAGTTCAAATCTGACATCAGACACTTAATACTTAGCTGTGTGACCTTGGGCAAGTCACTTAACCCCATGTCCTACCAAAAAAAAAAAAACAACAACAAAAAGAAGACATGAACTAAAGTGGAAGCAAGGGTAAAATAGAAAATAAATAGAAAAGTATAGTGAGAAAAGTATTCATAATAACCAAAAGAATTTGGGTTCATTTATTTTTCTTTCATTTCAGAGAAAAAAAGAAAGTTAAAGAAAAGAAATAATCTACTTTTTTTTGTTAGAGTAGCTAGGATGATAATAACTGATGAAGAATTAAAAGTAACCCTATTGAATAGATATTCTTTCTGCTAAGGAGAAAACCTTTGGACTGGAAAGGAGAGAACAAAAATAACTACTGGGAAGATGATGCTCAATATAAGGGGTGCACAGGATTTTAAGGACAAGCACATTTGGTATGAGGGCTTGCCAAACCCTTTTTGTGATTGCTCATCTACCATTGGAGTCCTTCTGGCACTCAGCTTTCCTGTATCTTCAAGAAGCTGAGCATATATGCTTGTAAAACTATTTTGGCAGATAGACTAAACCATGTTGAGGAAAACTGACAGACCTCAAACCCATGAGTGAATTAGGGGAATATGTACCCCAAGCATGAGAAGACCTATTCCAGAAGACTGGGAGAATGAGAACAATTATTCTAAGAGCCATGAAGGTGGCTGAAGCAGGTACTGTGAAGTTCTGAGATCTTGGTCAAACATCTAAGATGCCAAATATCTAGGGCCATTACCATTCATCTTGATTTTTGGCCTGCTACCGAACTTGGATGACTCTGGAATAGAGAGTGAGGCTGATAACTTTGCACTACTCTGTCTTACAAATCAAACTCATGTGTATCAGTACATCACCCTGATGTCATTGGTCCTCTTCAAAAATGAAGGATGAACAACATCCAATATAAACAAGAAAATAGTTAAAGATCACTAAGCTACTTTTGCTGAGTTCAAGTCACTGACAAACTACATCCCAGGGTATTAAAAGGAGAGTGATTTATAATATATCAACAATGCAAAAATGATCATTGAAGAACTCTCATTTAACATGAAGAATAACCATGATTCCAAAAGACAAGTAATGAAGAATCCAACTTCCTTAGAGATAGATGATATACTAAACATGTAGAATGACAAACATTTATGTAACTGGTCAATATGGGAACATTGCTCACCTATGTGTATTTTTTCTTTTTTTTCCAACAAGACCTAGCTGTCCCCTATGTATATTTGTTACAAGAATTTCATATTTTTCTACCTTCTCTTGGGACTTATAGCTGCTACTGACTGAGTAGGTCTCCAGAGGGGCAGCCATTACTACTCCCCAAGTTCTAAGGGTGACCACATGGATGACTATCCTCCTAAATTCTGGCACATAAACCCACACTGTACAGTAATTAAAAATAATTCTCGGGGTGGCTAGGTGGTGTAGTGGATAAAGCACTGGCCTTGGAGTCAGGAGTACCTGGGTTCAAATCCGGTCTCAGACACTTAATTACCTAGCTGTGTGGCCTTGGGCAAGCCACTTAACCCCATTTGCCTTGCAAAAAAACCTAAAAAAAATAATTCTTCCAAATATTAGGGCCATGCTTTAACCACAAAGGCACCCAGTGTCTAGGGATGAGGAAGAATGAGCACAAAGTTTAATGGAATTGAGACACTCAAGACCAAGCCACTCTGGTATTGTAAGCCTTTGAAATTCTTTCTTTAGTGGGTCCCCACAAAGCTTGTTACAAGGAATTTCGGTTCAACTGGCTTATTTTTCCTAGGTTATGGTGTCTCAGTTAAGAATTGTATTGTCGGTTTGGGCTGAGCTGGTCACTGTAGCTATACTAGCTCTCCAGCAGTTTCCAATATAACTGCCTGTACCACCCAGGCTGCTTTGCCACTGTGCTCTTTCTCACTTGGATGTGCATGTTTTCTGAGTTTGTTTTTCTTTTCTTTTCTTTTCTTTTCTTTTCTTTTCTTTTCTTTTCTTTTCTTTTCTTTTCTTTTCTTTTCTTTTCTTTTCTTTTCTCTTCTCTTCTCTTCTCTTCTCTTCTCTTCTCTTCTCTTCTCTTCTCTTCTCTTCTCTTCTCTTCTCTTCTCTTCTCTTCTTTTCTTTCTGCAAGGCAATAGGGTTAAGTGACTTGTCCAAGGTCACACAGCTAAATCAATATTAAGTGTCTGAGGCAGCATTTGAACTCAGGTACTCCTGGCTCCAGGACCCTTGTTCTAGACACTGTGCCACCTAGCTGTTCCTCAACATTCACTTTTATTAGATTTTGAGGAACAAATTTTCTCTGTCCTTTCTCTCCCCCACCCCAAAATAACAAACAACTTGATATAGATTATACATGTATAAGCATATTAAATAGTCATTTGTAAAAGAATCAGAACAAAAAGGAAGAACTATAAGAAAAAAAGTGAAAATAGTATGCTTCTATCTGCATTCAGGCTCATAGTTTTTTCCTCTGGATATAGATAGAATTTTCCATCATGAGTCTTGAAATTGTCTTGATTCAGGTATTAATACTTTCTTTACCTGGAGTATTACTGAACATTTTTAGCTAAGACAACTGACTCGTAAGTTTTGTAGCCAATTTTTTCTTACTCAAAAATTTCTTCCCTCTATAAGCCACTCCATGTTGTCTCTCATTTCAAATCAGACTTTTTTAACTCCCATACTCCTTTGAAAATCTTATGCAGATATGGACAAAGGTATGCAAGCAATATATAACCTGAAAACACACTCATTGTTTTGCTATTTGTTTTTTATGGAAAATTAAAGTAATTAGATTTTTTTTTTTTACTTTTTATAGGGTGAGGAATGTCTATTTTTCATTTGAAGCCTTTTCTCTTTTCCTTTTAATTTCTCTATTATCCTCTGCAGAACAATGGCTTTTGCTGAATTATTACAGAAGAACCCACCCCCCCCTTTTCCCACTTAAATCCCTCAAAGAGAATTCTTATTCAGGTACAGATTTCACCATATGGCCTCCAAGGTCCCTTCCAAATCTGAGAGCTTGAATGTATGAGAGGGAAAAAAATTTGGAATAATTCCTCAGAAAATTTGGAAAAAGAGAAGGGTTAAACAATCACTAAGTAGTTTTGAAGACTCAAATGATGTTAGAGAACTTTTACTAAAAGAATTCTTACTGAATTGACTGGGTAGAGGGTGACTGGGCTAATTAGTCTGAGTACATTTATAAATAGAAAGAGATCTATCAATACGCAGAAATTAGTGAAATGTTCATTTTGAAGTAAATTCCTACATAAAGAAGGAAAGTTTAGGTTCTAGAATTGTTAGTAAAGTAACCTAGTAAAAGGTAGGCATGATTCTTAAATGACTAAAAGGAAGGAGTAAAGTGTTAGAATAGTGAAAGGAAAGAGGGGAGCCGGAAAATCTCATGCTGGGTATCCTCAAATTTCTTGGTCAAGTAAGAGGCTAGATCACTTATTTTATGCATGAGGTATAGTGAGAGAAACTGCTAATCTGAGGAAACAACTTGCATCTGACAATGGAAAATACCACCTAAAAGGTTATATCAGACCATAGATGACAATAACCGTAATTTTCCTGAGGAAGGAGCAAGTCTCAAAGTAATGGGCATGTTTGGGGCATGAATAAGGCTATTTGTGTTCCCTCTCCTAGATGGGTAATATGGCTATGTTAATATTACTAATGATAACTGTTTCATAGGATAGTGGAAACCAATAGGACAGTGTGTAACAGTATATAAATGATTCAACTTTGATTAAATGCCTTTTTTTTTGAATTAATATGTTATCATTTAGACTAGTAAAAGAAAAATATCAGGGTGACAGAGTAGATAGAGCACCAGCCCTGGAGTCTGGAGGACCTGAGTTCAAGTCCAACCTCAGACACTTAATAATTACCTAGTCGTGTGACCTTGGAGAAGTCCCTTAACCCCATTACCTTGCAAAAACAAAACAAAACAAAAAAAAAAAAAAAGAAAAATATCAGTAAGGGCTTATAATCTGTGGTTTTCAGTAGCAACTGACCAAAAGTGAGCTCTGACCCTTAGCACAACTCTCAAGAGTCTGTATTTAAGTAGGACATGAGTTGTGACTGCAATGAGTCTGAAGTGTCTACCGGAATGCCAATCCGGATTTGCCCTACACTTATTCTGTCAAATATTTTTCTCAATAATTTTGTTGTTGTTTACTCATTTTTTCCACTTTGTCCAACTTTTAGGGCTTTCTTGGCACAGATACTGGGGTGGTTTGCAATTTCTTTCTCCACAATATGGAGAACAATAAAATTATTCATACCCTTTGACACCACAATGCCAATTCTAGGTTTATATACAGAAGAAATTAAAAAACAAAAGGAAAAGTCCTACATGTTCCATAGAAAATGACTGAGTATAGATTTGTCCTCAGGAAGAACAGTCTTACTGACTCCAGAACTTGCATTCTATCCACTGTGCCACCTAGCTACCCTAAACATATCCCACACCCCCTCCCTGTGGCCAATCAAGTAATGAACTTCTCAGACTTGGTTAGTCTGGCTTGAGATGACACTCAAACCAATGCCTTTCCAGCAAAGTCTTGTTTTAGTCACTATGAATTCTTCATTTGAGATCTTCTTGGCAAAGATATTGGGAGTGTTTTGTCTAACTTCAATAATTCACTCGCAAATAAAATGAGTTACAAGAGATGGGCAAAAGAGGAAAGAATCGGGATCCCAAAATAGGTTAATAACATGAATTGATAGTTGAATCTAATAAAATTTGATAGAGACAAATGTAAATTTCTAATTATATATATACATATATATATATATATATATATATATATATATATATATATATATATATGTATGCACACACAAGACAACAATCTGGGAATTTTAGTAGAATGTATGTCAACATTCATTCATTCATCCACTCAATAAAAATTCATTAATCACCAACTATATGTAAAGTACTATTTATGTGCTGGGTTTGCAGGGTTTTTTTTTTGGAGGAAATAAATAGAAAAGGGCTGCCCTCAAGAGTTTGCATTCCCCTGCTGGTATATCACAATTACCTAGTTTTAAGTAATTAACAAAATAATCTGAGGAGGGAGGCAGTCCTATAGTTTAGTGAATTAGCAAGGGTCAGGAGTTGAGTGCTGAGGGAAGCTGAGGCTTCTAAGAGGTGAAGAGAGTGCATTTGGAGACTAAGGGGACAATTTGTGCAAAGTAATGGAAGTTAAAAATTGTAATGCTGATGAGAACTGAGTCTCTGGAGCAAGGTATGGGATGGGACAGAAAGTGGACACAATTTTAATACTTTAGTATTGATTCAGTTACAAAATACTGAATTGGGGAGGTGATTGCCTTGAAGCATTCTCTCTTGGAATGTTAGTTATGGGAACCACATATTTGGAAGGATATTGTCAAGATGGTGAATTTTCAGGGGATGGAAAATAAACTGTTACCATGGGGACTAAGCAACAATTGAAGGAATTAGGGACATTTAACTTGGAGATGGGAAGACGGAATAGGATTGTGATAGATGTCTTCAAATATTTCAAGAGCTATAATGGAGAAAAGAAATTAGATTTGTTCTTGTCTTTAGAGGGTCAAACTAGCAATGGGTGGAAACTTGGCAAATTTCAGCTCGATAGAAGATAAACTTCCTACCAATGAGAATTGTCTAAAAGTTGATTAATCTATCTACTAAAGACTGAGTTCCCTTATTAGAGTCTTCAAAAAGAGCCTGGGTATTTATTTTACCTTTAGATCAGAACTTAAAATATTTGTTCTTCAGGTTCTTCCTCTGACCTACTGAAGATTATTCTGTTGGATCTTAAACATTTTTACAATTTGATCCCTTCATATCTTTCCAATATTCTTATATCAATATATCTTATATCCAACTCCCCTCCATGTACTCTGTGGTTCAGCTCTTTTTGAACTCTTTGATTCAGTCATCCTAGCTTTATTGTTGGGCTCACACACAATACTCCATCTCTTGAAATAAATTAAATTCTACTATATTAATAACCTGTTATTAATCAGTATCCAGACTTTTTATTTCCTCAATCAAGGAACAACCCAAATAGGCCAATAAGTCAGTCTCTGAAGGACTCTGCTGATAGAGGAGATTGCCCCAATCCTCTGGGAAAATGCTATAGAATCTTGGGTGAGATCCCATCCAAGTAGGAGATCTTACTTCTGCCTAGAGAGTAAATTGAATCTAATTAGATAAATGCCAGCTAAATACCCTTGTACTCCCCCCATTGATTTTTTTTTTTTAGTTTTTTGCAAGGTAATGGGGTTAACTGACTTGCCTAAGGCCACACAGCTAGGTAGATATTAAGCCTCTGATTTGAACTCAGGTACTCCTGACTCCAGGGCGGGTGCTCTATCCACTGCGCCACCTAGCCACCAGACCCCCCCATTGAAATTTAAGATAACTCAACTCTTGAAGGAGAAATCCAATCAGAGTGGTCTGGATAGAGATAAATTCCTTTGGCCAGTTTGCTGGAGATGAATGAATGATGATCAAGCCAGGTTTTCATCAAGAGTAACTGAATACTTTTAGTGTACCCCCTCATTAATTGTTCACTAATCAAGGTTGATTGCTCCTGTTAGGAAGATTTCCTTTCAAAAAAAAATTTAAGGGGGCAGCTAGGTGGCGTAGTGGATAAAGCACCGGCCTTGGAGTCAGGAGTACCTGGGTTCAAATCTGGTCTCAGACACTTAATAATTACCTAGCTGTGTGGCCTTGGGCAAGCCACTTAACCCCATTTGCCTTGCCAAAAAAAAAAAATTTAAGGCATATATTTGGTTACCAAAAGAAATCACTGATCTCAATTTATTGATTATCAGCAAACCTATTTAATAAATTATTAATTACCCAGAAATTTCCTCTAAGACTTTTCATTCATCTCACTTCCATTTCTGTTTCTTTGGTTATCTCTCTTCTATGCCTAAAATGAATAAAGGAATGAATGAATGAATGAATGAATAATATATTTATTAAGTTCTTAATGTGTTCAAATAACTGTTCTACATGATAGAGACACAAAGGGAAAGGAAACCAGTCCTAAGTTGGATGGAGCTCACTCCATTGGGAACAAAGCACATGTAGAAGCTTTGCAGCTGTAATTCAGATGGAAAAGTCCCATATTCCTTAGGGTGCAATAACAATGCAGATGGAAATGCGGCTTCTTTAAAGGCATTCCCACTGATAGAATCATATTAATTTTTGATGTTGAACAATTTGTGGATGCCAAGGACTTTCATAAGAACTTTATTTTCTGGGTCTTCAATAGCTGAACTCTTCAGTAAAAGAGGTTGCCAGGGATTATTTCCGGGGATGATTACAGAGGGCCCTGGTTTGGAAGCAATGATATTCCCAAGATTCTTGAGTTCAATTGTTACTATCAGGATTTGAAATGCCTCCTCTCTTTCCCTTAATGTGCTTTATGGTTTCAGCTGGATTATTTACTTTCTTTGAGAGTGGCAATTGGTGAAGATAGATGACCCCCTTCTCCACAGAATTTGCTTCTCTGGATGATAGCCATGAAGTTTGGACTGGAAGCAGGATAGGTGGTCTAGTAGGTGTGCTGACACTCCCACACCTCCTTCTGAGGCAGTTGGTCAGTTATAAAGAAAGGAACTCTTTCTCCACGGTAATCTCTCCTCAATGATGGCTATTAGAGTTGGGCTCAGAGAAGGTCAGAAGGTTTAATTGAAAAGGAGAGGAATTTTTATTACCAAGGTTTTTGAATTAAGGATCCTGGACTATCTCTGCCAAGTTTTCTGAAAAGTTCTCTCTGTTTACCTTCATCTTGTGGAATTCTTGACTTCTTTCAAGGCACAGATCAAATGCCACTTTCTGCAGATGGCATTTCCTACTCCTCTCAGTTATGAGTCCCCTCCCATCTAAGGTTACCTTCCATCTATTCTGTATGTATTTTGAATATATTGTTTGTATATTTTGTAAAAATAACTCCAATATCTTTTTTTAACAAAACCCAAATGGGAATGTGGAGAATTGGAAAAAATGAAAAAAGATACAACAGCATCTTTCCATTATTAATTATCTTAGAGTATAAATTTCTTATGGGAATGGAATTTTTAAATTTTTATTTGTATCTCCAATACCTATAAGAGTACCTGACACATGGAATGCACTTTATGCTTGTTGGTTGTTTGATTGACTCCCCCTATGTAGTTCTGTTTTCAAGGTAAGTTGTCCATAGTTATCTAACTCATTATTACCAAGAGAGAAGGTTTTCTTTGTAAGTGTGCTTATTTATTATTTTTTTTCCATATTACTACAATAGTCTCCTTGTAAAGGTAAACATAATCTCCCCTCCCACAAAGATAGAGATACCTCAAGAAAAATAAAGTGGGATGAAAAAAAGTATGCTTCAGTCTGTATTCATATACTATCGGTGCTGTCTTTGGGATGGACTGCATTCTTTATCATAATTGCATTAGAGAAATTACTTCAATATTTTTTTCCCCACAATTACTACTGCAAGCTATATTTTCCTCCATCCTATTTCTTCCTATCCCCATTTATTCTATTCTCTCTCTCCTTTCACCCTGTCCTTCCTCAAAAGTGTACTATATCTGACTACCCTTTTCTATGATCTTCCCTCTCTTCTTTCAGCTACACTCCTTACTCACTTCCCCTCGTCCTCTTTCTCTCTCATCCCTTTCCTGTCCTTTTTTCCTCTAGGGTAAGATAATTTTCTATGTCCTATTGAGGGTATATGCTGTTTCCTCTCTGAGTCACTGACCTGCAAAACAGATCCAGAAGAGATAATTTAAAAGCTATTGCACTACCTGAAAGTCATGATCAGAATGGAGGTTCTATTCCCCCTCCTCTTCCTTCATTTCACTCCACTGCAAAAACTTTTTCTTGCCTCTTTTATGTTAAATAACTTAACCCATTCTTCCTCTCCTTCTCCTTTCTCCCAGTACATTCCTTCTCACCCATTAACTCCATCTTTATAATATATTATCCTTCATATTCAACTCCATCCTGTGACTTGCCTACATTTGCTCCTTTAAACTACTTTAATAAATGAGAAAGTTCATATGAGTTAGCATTATCATTTTCCTATGCAATAATACAAACATTTCAATACTGTTAAATCCCTATTAATTTACTCTTCCCATCCACCCTCTCTATGCTTCACCTGAGCCCCATACTTGAAGATCAAACTTTTTGTTCAGCTCTCATCTTTTCAACAGGAAAGTCTGAAAGACCCTTATTTCATTGAATTTCCATTTTTCCCCTGAAAGAAGATGTTCAGTTTTACCAGGTAGTTGATTCTTGGTTGCAATCCAAGCTCTTTTCCTTCTGGAATACATATTCCAAGCCCTATGAGCCCTTAATGTAGATGGTGCTAAATCCTGTATAATCCTGACTGTAACTTCATGATATTTCAATTGTTTCTTTCTGGTTGCTTGTAATATTTTCTCTTTGATTGGAGAGTTCTGGAATCTGATTATAATATTCCTGGGAGTTTTTAATTTGGGATTTCTTCCAGGAGTTGATCATTGGATTCCCTCAATTTCTATTTTGCCTTCTGCTTCTAGGATTTCATGACAATTTTTCTGGAGAATTTCTTGAAAAATTAAATCTAGGCTCTTTTCCCGGTCATGACTTTCAGGTAGCCCAATTTTTAAATTATCTCTCCTGGATATGTTTTCTAGGTCAGTTGTTTTTCCAATAAGATATTAATATTTCCTTCTAGTTTTTCATTCTTTTGTTTTATTGGGTCTTGATTTCTCCCAAAGTCATCAACTTCCCCTAACTTCATTCTACATTTGAAAGAATTATTTTCTTTTTTTTAATTATTAAAGATTTTATTTATTTTGAGATTTACAATTTTTCCCTAATCTTACTTCTCTCCCCCCACCCCCACAGAAAGCAATTTGTCAATCTTTACATTGTTTCCATGGTATACATTGATCCAAATTGATTGTGATGAGAGAGAAATCATATCCTTAAGAAAGAAACATAAAGTATAAGAGATAACAAGATCAGACAATAAGATACCAGTTTTTTTCTAAATTAAAGGAAATAGTCCTTGGACTCCACATTTCTTTATCTGGATACAGATGTTATTCTCCATTGCAGATAGCCCCAAATTGTCCCTGATTGTTGCACTGATGGAATGAGCAAATCCATTAAGATTGATCATCACCCCCATGTTGCTGTTAGGGTATACAGTGTTTTTCTGGTTCTGCTCATCTCACTCAGCATTAGTTCATACAGATCCCTTTAAGCTTCCCTAAATTCCCATCCATCCTGGATTCTAATAGAACAATAGTGTTCTAAGACATACATATACCACAGTTTGCTAAGCCATTCCCCAATTGTAGGACATTTACTTGATTTCCATTTCTTTGCCACCACAAACTGCTGCTTTGAATATTTTTGTACAACTGATGTTTTTACCCTTTTTTATCATCTCTTCAGGGTATAGATCCAGTAGTGGTATTGCTGGATCAAAGGGTATGCACATTTTTGTTGCCCTTTGGGCATAATTCCAGATTGCTCTCCAGAAAAGTTGTATGAGTTCAAAGCTGCACAAACAGTGTATTAGTGTCCCAAATTTCCCACATCCTTTCCAACATTGATCATATTGACCAGTCTGAGAAGTGTGAGGTGGTATCTCAGAGATGTTTTAATTTGCATTTCTCTAATAAGTAATGATTTAGAACAATTTTTCATATAACTATGGATTGCTTTGATCTCCTCATCTGTAAATTGCCTTTGCATATCCTTTGACCATTTCTCAATTGGAGAATGGTTTCTTTTTTTAAAAATATGACCCAGTTCTCTGTGTATTTTAGACTTGAGTCCTTTGTTAGAAATATTAGTTGTAAAGATTGTTTCCAAGTTTACATTTCTTTTGATCTTGGTTACAGTGGTTTTATCTGTGCAAAACCTTTTTTAATTTAATGTAATTGAAATCATCTAGCTTGTTTTTAGTGATGTTCTCTATCTCTTCCTTAGTCATAAACTGCTTCCCTTCAGAGAACTTATTTTTAATCTCCTTTTCCATCATGGCAATTCTGGTTTCTCAGTCATTTTTCTATTCATTGTCCTTCTGGATTGCTTTTTTCCCATTTGACCTAAAATGCGGGTTTTTTTTTTTTTTAGATTTTTGCAAGACAAATGGAGTTAAGTGGCTTGCCCAAGGCCACCCGGCTAGGTAATTATTAAATGTCTGAGTCCAGATTTGAACTCAGGTACTCCTGACTCCAGGGCCGGTGCTCTGTCCACTGCACCACCTAGCCGCCCCTTAAACTGCTTTTTAAGATGTTATTTTCTTCAATATTTTTTATATCTCCTTCACCAAGCTGCTGACTTGGTTTTCATGATTTCCCACATTGCTCTCATTTCTCTTCCTAATTTTCCCTCTACCTCCCTTACTTGATTTTCAGAATCTTTTTTGAGCTCTTCCAAATTGAGACATTCATATTTTTTTTGGATGTTTTAGATACAGAGGCTTTGACTTTGTTATATTCTGAGTATGAATTTTGATCCTCCTTAGGACCAAAGTGATTGTCTATAGACAAATTATTTTTCTTCTTTTGTTAGCTCATTTCCTCAGCCTATGACTTGATTTTAACTCTTTGCTTCTAGGGTGGAGGATACATTATCCCAAGCTTTTTAAGCCTTTTGCAATTGTTTTCATGGATGCACCCCCTTATAAGAAGCTTTGACTCCTTTCCTGGCCTGTGCTCTGGTCTGTGGATGACCACAAGCACTCCCCTCTGCCCTGGAGCTGTAAGGAGGCTCCCTGTTCTGCTATGACTGTATGGGGCCCCATACTGTGACCTGGATCTGAGTATGGACAAAGCCCCAGAATCCTGTCCTAGGGGTAGCAAAGAGACTTCTGCAATTTCCCCAACCCCCTTACTGTCCTGACCTTTGGTGGGCTGAACACTCTGGAAGCAGCTGCAGGATGGCTCTGCAGGTCTGCTTCAGATTTCCAGAGCTGGGTCTTTGCTGAGAACTGCATTGGACTGGGCTTTCTATTCATTTTTGTGCAGCAGAATTTTCCTACTGACCTTTCAAGTTGCCTTTTGCAATCCCTAGGCTGAGAGGTCTTGGAAATCATCACTGCTTCCACGTGCCCCGTGGACTATTTTTAGATGGTTAGGACTGATTTGCTCAAACTCAACTTGGCACAGCTTGGGTTGCACTGTGACTCTTTCTAATTCTTGTATAACGCATCCCTTCTGTGAATCTTCCAAGTTGTCTTGGACTAGAAAATTGTTTTACTCAATCTTTCTGTAAGTGCTGCCATTCTGGAATTTGGTTAGAGTCATTGTTTAAAGGAATTTGAAGGCATTTGGAATGGTCTGGGGTGGGGAGGGTAGCTTGTGGGATTTCCTGTCTTCACTCTGCCATCTTGGCTCTGCTTCCCCAAGAGAGAAATATTTTAAAGTTAAACTCATATTCAACCTCCTCCAAAAAGCTGTCCTAATCCCCTTCTGTCAAGCCTGGATTCTCCTCCTTTTTTTCATTAGAAATTGGGGTCCCAATATATCATGGCATAGTGGAAAGATCCCTAAAAAAGGATTCAGTCATATGATCTAGCTGTAAGCCATGAATTTTAATTTCCTCATCTGCAAAATAGGGTTAATAATATCCATCCTATGTAATTTCCATGATTATTATCAGCACCAATAAATCAATAAATATTGTGAGCAATCAAATAAATAAATAACAGCATCTGTATAAGTTGCTTCTATTAAATTTACTCTCTCTCTCTCTCTCATACTGTTTCTGTATTTGTGTTTCTCTGTCCTTTCCATGTCTCTGTTTCTGTCTCTGTCTCTGTTTCTCTCTCTGTCTTGCTCTCTCTCCTTTAATTACCTTGCCCTAAACTTAACATAACATATTTGATGTCTCCCAATAGAATTCAATGTCCTTAAGGACAGGGAGTGTTTAATTTTTTACTTTTATATACCAATGTAATTCTCATTAATTCATTCATTCAATAACCATTTACTAAGTGCATTCTCCAGTCACTATGCTATGCTAGGTTCTGGGGGTACAAAGATGACAATGAAACATGTTCTCCACTCAAGGAGTTACATTCTGCTATGGAGAAATAATATATATATATATATATATATATATACACACAAACATATACATATACACACACACACACACATATATATATATATATATATATATATATATATATATATATAAATTTGAATAAACAACTTTGGAATGTTGGAGGGATGCTCCTCAGTTCTGTTCAATGAGAATAGAGCAGTAGGTGGTGGCCATATGATCCAAAGCAACAACTCCCCCAAATCTACTCTCTCCACCCCCCACCAGATAGAAACTGTTAAGATTAGCTTTTTTGTCTAAGAAAAAATAAAGCAACAACAGATTCATAGTTTTATTCTATTATGGGAAATTATAGAATATATGAATTAATAAGATTATTTAGCTCCAGAACTCCCTGTCATGAAAAATTTCAGCAACTTCTTATAGAGGGTCTGCTTTCTCTGTCTTTATCCATCTCTATGGGAAAGCTTTATCATCACTGATCTGCCTCCTTTCAATATCATTCCCAAAAAGGAAGTAAATATGTAGTGCAAAGTCAGGGCTTGTCTCTCAATTCCCATGAGAACTTACAGGTCTGTTCTTCAGATGCTGGCTGAATATCTTCCTTCAGGATTCTAGAGGTATCCCTGTGTGGTTAGGGGTAGTTTCTATTATTGTTCTTCATGAGCCCCCAATAGAACACTTTTCGAAGGCATTCACAATTTGATATCTCCTCATCATTAGGGAAGCTAGGTGGCACAGTGGAAGGAGTGTGGGCCTAGAGTCAGGAAGATAGCTTCCTGAGTTCAAATAAAAGCTGTATGGCTTTGGGCAAGTTGTTTGATATCGTTTGCTTTAGTTTCTCAGCTGCAAAGTGAGTTGGAGAAAGAAATATGAAACAACTACAATATTTTTGCCAAGAAAACCCCAAATGGAGACAAGGAGAGTCCAATAATAATCTTTTAGATCTAAAGGCAGTTATGTGACCTGAATTCAAATTCACTCTCAGATTCTTCCCATATGTATGACCCTGGGAAAGTCACTTAACCTCTGTCCACCTTAGTTTTGTCAACTATAAAATGAGAATCATAATAAAACCTAGTTCCCAGGAGTGTCATGAAGCTCAAATGAGACATCAATAAGTTCACAACCATTTTACACTGCTAATTCATTGTTTGTAGAAGTTAGGACCTCTGTAATTATGGGGCTAGTGTATGGATCCTCTCTCTTACACACAGGAATCAGACATTGCTGTGGTTGACCACACTTTATCTTATGCTGGCTATCAATTAACTAATCAAACAGGAATGTTTCTCTCTTGGTAGGAATGAGTAGATGGTTATGGAAAGTTGACCCTGAAAACAATACTACCAAGATGAAGTCAATCAAACCACACTTCTTTAAACAATGCTCTATAACTCACACTTTTCATTAACCCTGATTAACCCTTTTCCCCCACATGTGGCAATTTAGTAAAGTTTGACTATACAACATATTGTGGTTTTATTGATAAACTACTCATACAGTGAATGTTTAATAAATGCCATTTTTTCTTTCCCTTTTTTCCCTTTTACAAAATGTTATTTACTGGGACTTTATAACCATACTCCCCCCCCACCCCAACACACACAACTTGGCACACTTTCTCCCACAAATATATACAGAAACCTAGTTAAATTGAACTCAAGCTCATTGGGCACCCATAGCCAAGAAGTTATCATTTATACCATTGTGTTGCTGGAAGTCCTTAAACACAACTTTTGGCAGGGATCCTTGTTCTATACTAAAACTGAGCCATAAGTCTGTGTGTCTTTGTAATTTGCTTTTACCCCAAGCCTCAAAGACATTTCACTCCTCTTGTGATTAATCATTTATACCGACTTTATGGTGATTGAAAAATTGACCCAATTGATTTAACAGGGATAATATCTAACACATGATATTTTAAGATTTGCAAGGCTCTTTACAATTATTATATTCCTCAGGACCACCCTGGGAAGGAGGAGTTATTGTTATTCCTATTTTATAGCTGAGTAAACTGAGGCAAATATTGATTAAACAGCTTGCCTAGGATCTAAGGTCATATTTGAACTCAGATCTTCCTGATTCCAGGTCTGGTGCTTTAGATGCTTAGAGTTCTATGTCCTCTCCTCACTCTCCTAATTTCCTTCTTTACCATTCCACAGCAGCCTTTCCACTTGGGAAGATCACTCTGTTGTCCTTTCCTCTTGCTGGTCATTCTTCTCAGAACCATCATTTTAAGGTACATGTCCAGATCAGTTACGTTCACTCCTTTCCCATCTAGACTTTGCTCCTGTCCCTCCTTCTCCTTCTCCTCCTTTCCCTCAGTCTCAATATTTAGCTCATTTTTTGTGTATTGTCTTCCTTTATTAGAACATAAGCCAGGAACTCACTTTATTTTTGCTTGTATTCCTATCCCAAGCACTTAACACAGTATCTGAATCAGAGTAAATGCTTAATAACTACTAGCTGATGACCTAACTTTTTCATACCCACTTCACACCTCTCTAATTCATTGATTGGAGAAGTAAGACCCTCTGTAATTATGGAGATAGTAAGATGAAACCTCCTTATGTATATGAATCAGACATTGCTGTGGTTGACCACACATTACCTAAAGCTAGCTATCAATACTAATCAAATAGGAATGTGAGCTCATTTTAAAGAGGTAAGTTTTGAACTTCATGGGATGGAGAATAAGAATAGGCGTTCTCTCAATTGGTCAGTTTAGCAATAATTAGTCTTCTCACATACATTTTCTCTTCATGAACTACAGGTTGTTTTTACAGTCCCAGAAAAGCTTTAGTTGCTACCTAAACACTAACAGCACCCAATCTTTTTTGCCATCTTGTGTGACTTTTGTTTCCCTTCCAAACTCAAATAGTTGAACTCACCTCTTTAATTCTCCCCGCTTCTGAGAGTTTTCCTCCTAGTTGGAGAAGACAATCTTGTCCCTTTAAGGCATAATCACACATTCCTACTTCTCCCAAAGGCTCACATAGCCAGACACGAGGATTTTATATTGTTCACATATACTGGTCTCCAGTGACCCACTATACAAGATCCTTCAGCATTTAGAGCTTGGGTCCCAGCATTGTTACCACATATATTTGAAGGTCATAAAACCACATTTCTTATGCCCTACAACTCACACTTTTCATTAACCCTGATTAGCCTTTTTTTCCCCCATATGTGGCAAGTTAGTAAAGTTTGACTATATATCATATTGTGGTTTACTGATAAACTCTTGTTAATTGAATGTTCTATTGGATGCTATCCCTTGAACCTCTTTTTTTTCAATGAAAACAGAGAATGTAATTGCTAGAATGTTGAACTCAGGAGTCAGAAAGCTATCATGTCAATCCTTCCTCAGATATCTGTGTGACCTTGGACAAGTCACTTGGTTAAGTAAACTTCAGATTGTTGTTGTTTTACGAGACTGACCTCTGTAAATCAAGGATAATAATAGCACCCACTTCAGAGAGTTGTTTATTTACATACTGAAAACCTTAAACCCTATATACATGTAAGATATTTTTAATTTGAAATTTTTCCTTCTTTCTGTCCCTTCCAAAATAATAGTGTTTTTACTATCAGTCTTAACATTTAATGATTATTTAAAGATTTTTTAGAGCATAGCCTTTATTTTTCAGAAGGAATTGTCCCATCTGAGCCCATTAACAATAAGCATCATGAGAGAATTTTTTGGTGTTTAATTTGGAGATTTTTTAATTTGTTCTTTTTCCTAACTCTATTTTCCAATAATGATTTTTTAATTTATTTTTTCCACTTACATATTTTGAAAGTTTATCAACATTTATGCACTTGTATATTTTTAAGTTACACATTTTCTGCTACCCTCCCTTTCCAACTCGCTTCCTTCAGTGGAAAGTCTAATAAATGTTATACATATATATTTGTGTTTTACGTGTTTACATATTTGTCATTTTGTGTATGAGGAATTAGGACTAAAAGATAAGAAACAAAACCATGGGTTTGGAAGGAAATATAAGAGAAGTTATTAAAAAGTGAACATAGTATCCATTTAGATTCTGTGGTGTTTTTTATTTGTTTATTTGCTTTTTTAAAAAGTTTTTTTTTGGGGGGTGGATGAAGACAGCATTGTCTGATACAGGTCTCACAGGATTTTCCTATATTTCTAACTGCTGAAAGGGGGTGCATCCATCATAATTGGTCAATTCACAGTGTTGATATTATTAATGTGTACAATATTCTTTTTGTTCTGCTTCCTTTTTGTATTTCTTTCTATGCTTCCCTAAAGTCCAACCATTCATTGTTTCTTATAGAGCAACAGTATTCTGTAACATTCATACACCACAACCTGTTCAGCCATTCCTCAATTGATGAGCATCCTCTCAATTTCAATTCTTTGCCACCACAAAAAGAGCCATTATAAATATTTTTGAATATGTGAGACATTTTCATTTTTTATGATTTCTTTTTGATATATATGTATATATATATACATACATACATATATATATAATATATAAATAATCTGGGTCAAAGGTATGCTTAGTTTTATTGATTTTTGGACATAATGAGAGAAAATTTTTAAGAATTAATTTTATTCCACATGTCACATTTGCTCAGTATTTGTGTTTTTGAAAATAAATGTGCCCATATCTGGTTTAAATTGACTTCTCTTTCCATTTTTAATATAACAAGTACCATGAAGGTATCAAGTTCAATCTATAGAATCAATTTTGCTGACAGGAAAGTGGCATGCTGTGGATCACAAAATCTGTAATGTTCAAATATATATATATATATATATATATATATATATATATATATATATATATATCTACACACACGCATACAAATATACCCATATACACATACACACATACCTGAGTACATGTATTCTATTTATCTTCAGATATATTTTTCTAAGCACATAAAGGAGTCTATTTGCAAAAGAATAGTTCTTAAGTATTTTTAAGAAGATTATAATAATAAGTTTTCTTCCTCTGATTGAAAACAGCCTAATATCTTTGCTGAAATAGAATCCAACACATTGGCCATTTAATCTGGAGGGTAAATAGACCCTTTGGCAGCCATGTTGCCTCACACTGGGAAGAAAAAATAAACTTCAAATCCTCAGAGGAACCTGGAAGAGGTAAGCTTGGTATCTCTGGGATTGCCTCTTCAAACAAGGAGTATTTGGTTTTTTACTGAGAAGATGCTCTCCCCTCTCACCCCCCACCTCAAGTAATTAAACAGCATTTTCTCTTTGGAGGCTGAGGTGCTGAAAAACATGTTGGAAAAACATGAGTTACTTCCATTGGGATTTGAATTCCTGACCTAAAAGAAAATGAAAAGAACCCCTCCCCCTAACACACACAGAGAACAGTTTCGGGTACACAAAAGACATATAACACTCTCAGTTATTTGAGACACAACACAGAAAAATTAGTGACTGCTTCCACATGAAAACTGTATGTACTCCTTCCAATTATCTGAAGTAAAATCAGACATTTTTAGAGCTTGAAAGGACCCTTGAGATCATCTCCTTTATCTCTCTCATTAAACAGAGGAAGAAACTGTCCTGGAGAGCTTAAGTGGTTTGCCCAAGGGTCAAATTGTGAGTATTAAGCCTAGGATACACTGCTCTCTGGTAGTATGCTTTTCATTTCTGGGAGCAGGGTCTCCTATAAGGGCATAGGTGACTAGAAACAAAGAACTCTGCCTCTTTTGTTTTCTATATTGATCATTCCCTGCCTTACCTTGGTCTTATTTGGATAAAGACTCAAGAGAACTTTTAAAAGGACATCTAATTCCTTGAATTTAATTTAAAGGTAAACAATACTTAGTTTTCACCTTCTCTAGTACTGTGATTTGTTCTAAGCCAATATTGACAGAAACTTTTTGGTACTTGACCTTTTGGTACTTGACCTCAGTTTTCTGTTCACCTTATTCAGTAAGATCTGTCCATAGCATTGATTTGGTGGAAAGATAGTTTAGAGTAGAGATTTTAAATTCAGGCTAGACTCTTTATAGGGGTTTTTCAAGATCATAAAAAAGGAAGCCAGCCATATTGCTGGCTAGTGATAGAGAGAAATGGGTTCAGTGATTAAAGATATATATAGGAAGGGATTTCAGAAGCTAATCTCATTTTATAGCTGAGGAAACTGAGGTTCAGAACTACTAAAGGTTGTTAAGTACAAATGTCAGAGGTGGGATGTAAATTCATGATCCTAGAGCCTGTATTCTTTCCACAGTTTCTTGCTTCTCCAAGCCTTGGCTCTACTCCTAACTGCCATTGAGCCCATAAGCAATATCTCTGGTCCTCATTTTCCTCAGCTATAAAGTTAGGGTACTAGACTACCTTCGAGTTGGAAGAGAGATAAAAAAGGATATAATTCAACCTATAGTTAATTCAACAACAGCTGACAAAGAGCTCTAATGAGGGAGAGAACATTATTTAAGGAGACAGGAAATCATTCATTAAAGATTTATGAAGTGCTGGGAATACAAATACAGATAGAGTCCCTGTCTGCAAAGAGTTGGCATTCAAATGGAGGGGAAAAATCATATAAAGGAAGCTGAAGGAGGGGGAAAAGGAAGATAAAGCTCATTTGGAGTATAATGAAGAGTGGAATGAAAACGTGGCTAGCCTGGGCATAGTCCTGCAATAGAATTTCTCAGAGTAACCTTCCATTCAGAGGGAGAGATCCCAAGATCAGCCAGTACTTCTACTATCTGAATTTCACGTTGGAATAAGCTTCTATAATGAAGAGGTTTCTGGGGTATGATAGAGAATGTCTAGACTGCAGTCTGGAGAGAGTTGACCTATTTCATTTTTGTAAAGTTCTAAAAGCTAGGAAGATTTTCTTATTTCAAGTTGAACTTAGTCTCTTTGCAACTCTACAATTTCTTGAAGAAATCTGATCATGTCCAGTTCAGTTCAGCTACCCCTCCCCAGATAAATATCCTCAATTCTTTAAATTAAACTGCAAATAGAAGGATCTCGTAGTGTTTTCATTAGGATATTTGTCTTCTTCCACATGCTCCCCAGTGTATTCTTGCCTTTCCTAAAATGTGATGTCCAGAACTGAAGTCAGTATTCTAAATGTGGTCTGATCAAGATGGAGTCTATTGACCTAGACACTAAAACTCTCATAATGAAGTTGAAGATGTCATTATGCTCCCCTCTTTGGCTGCCCCATCACACTATTCACTTCTTGGACAATTCTTTCCATGCTTTCTTTTTCAGTTATAAACCTTCAGACTTCTAAAACATCTGCAAAGTCTTTCCCTACAATTTCCCTACTCATGATTGAATTATTTTTGTCAGACCCAAACTTTTCCAAACTAGCTTAATGTGGACTTTAGGAACCAGTTTTTACTGTAACAATTTTCTGCTTCATGTAATTGGCAACATGGACGTTGCCAGATTTGAAATTAGAAAGACCTTAGTTGAATTTCTTTCGTTAGCCATATGACCATGGGTATAGCTATCTCTTTACCTGCAAAATGAAGATAATAACAACTATAGAAATAGAATTATAACACAGGCTTGTTGTGGTGGACAAATGCTATCAACAATTCTTTAAATTTATTTGTTTTAATGTCTAATATATCTTGGGCTACATAAATATCATGTATATACATCACCATTATCATTAATGCCTCAAAGCCCAGCCTGCCTTCCCTATCTAGGGGAGGCAATGGAAAATAAGGAATTCTCTTTCTCCTCCTCTTTTGGATTTCAAGTAGAAATAGGACAGAGATAAGTAACTATTTAACATTATTCTTTTATATTTAATATTTTATGAACTACTGGACTTATCATTAATAAATGATTAGAATATGCAATCATTGTAGCTGAACAAGAGTGTTAGACAAGTATAGACAAGTATAATCTCATCTTCTATAGGTTCTCTGAGAGAGAATCTTCAGTATAAATTCGAGAAATGACAAAAATGCAGTGCTATTATACAAACACTGTCTTGCTCCCAACAAGATTTTGTTTTCCATGGCTTAATCTCCATATTTTTCAAGCTTTTCATTCTGTGTACCTTGAAGATTATAATCTTCTAGTCTATGATAATAATCCCATTCAAGTACAGTTTTTTGATTGGACTATCAAAGATATTTTGAGGTCTCTATTCGAAGTGTAGGCTTTTATAAGTAATTGAAATCTGGTGAACTTCAAATACATATACATATATATATATCTATATCTATATATCTATGTATATAGATAGATAGATGGAGAGAGAGAGAGAGAGAGAGAGAGAGAGAGAGAGAGAGAGAGAGAGAGAGAGAGAGAGAGAGAGAGAGAGAATGAGAATGATGATTTGTAGATCCTAGGTCATGTCTTGATAGGAACTGGAGAGATAAACTACACAACTTTTACAGTTTCCTTTTATAATCTACATCAATCACTTAATCCAGGTTCCTTGAGGACAAAATTCTGTAATTTCAGGTAGCAATGATGTAGTGTGAAATTGTTGCCATAACCCCCCCCACCTTTTTTGCAAATAAATTTGAGTGATTCAGCTAATTTGTGTGATGCTTCTTTATCAACATATTGTTAGTTGAATTTGTGCAGAAGTATTCCTTTTAAAGTCTTTTGATTTCATTCATATATCTTAGCTGGTTCAGGTAAATGGTGCAGGAAAGGAGTGAGAAAGACTCATCTTCCTGAATCAATTCCAGCCTTTAGAAAGTTACTAGCTATGTGACATGGGCAAGTCACAACCCTGTTTGCCTTAGTTTCCTCATCTATCTGGAGGAGGAAATAAATCACTACAGTGTCTTTGTCAAGAAAACCCTAAATGGAGTCATAAAGAGTCAGACACAACTGAATGGCAAAAATATTTTATTTTATAGGCTCCATCTAGAGGTATATCATTTACATTTATATTCTGTAAGTCTAGTGATATGTACCTGTTATCAGTCTTGACTAATGTTCCATGAGGTATTCTCTGTTTATTTCAAAAGCATTTCTGTAGATTTTTAAAAACTATTTATAAAGGACTCTAAGACCATTTATCAATCTTTTCCTTCTTGATTGTTGAGGAAGTAGAAATCTTTCTGTAGTTGTCTGAGGATTTGGGGTCCTATTTACTAATATTATGTATATTGTATATTCTATAGTATACTTTATAAATTGTTCTCTATTTTACAATTCTGAAAACATATTAAGATGGCTATTATTTAGATGTTCATTTTTTATATAATGTTCTTCCCATTCAATTTTGATTTCAGAGTACCAGTTTCTTAAAATATTAGACAATGTTGTTCTATTGATTTTTACTTTATGTTGAATGTGTTGCCTGAAAGAAGTCAGAGTATTTTTATTTCTATTATTGTTGATTGTTTACATGTACTATATATAATGTATTCAGTAATATTACATTATTACATGTTATATTTATTTATTATTTAAATTATTAGTATTTCCTTCATCCATTGGCTAACCATGACTTCAAGATTTAAGCTTGAAGTCTTCTTGTCATTGTTGCTTTTGTTGATGTTACATTGTCATTGTGATAGCCAAATATCCTAAGGAACTATGAATGTGAGTACATTCAATCAAACATATTTGGCATCTGTCCAATATTTCTTTAATTTCCTCAATTAGTTCATTTCTTCATGGAAAGCATATATTTCTCTGTCTTTTCAATTTAATATATAATCAACTTTGGAAAATATGAAACTTGAAAAATGTATTGAATGTATTAAATATGAGGAAACTATAGTCTCTATCTCTTTACATTAAGAAAGTAAACATCTAGATTAAAAGATTCTTTGAAAAAATTTCTTTTAAAAAAGAAAATTCATTAATGTTCCTAGTTTACAAAAATGTCAATTACTTAAGTAGATTGTTTTTGAAATTTGAGGTTGGAGGGAGAATAGGAGACAATCGTGGTTCACCAGTTTCTGAATACTATTGCAGCTTAATTTTGAGTGGGGTTGCACAGGAATACACTAATATTTCTATTTTCCTCTGATTCTTCCTTTTCTGAAGTAAAAATCTGTATCATTCAAATATTGATTTACTTTTCTTTTTTAAAAAGAGGAACCATACCCCTCTTGTCTTTGTCTAAAACAGTGACTAATATTTTAGAAAGAACTTTGTTAATATGGAGACCATCCAAGGGAGGGAAAACTAGAATCATGAGGGACCTTGAATCATGGTCAAATAAGGATCCATTGAAGAACCAAGAGGTGTTTATGCTGGATTAGTATTAGGGGAAGGATTAGGAAGAATTAGGAAGAAGATTAGAAGTAGATCATGATAGATGTAATTAACTTTTTGAATGTCTTTCACTTGGAAGGGACCTTGATTATCCTTCTTTTGTCCTAGAAGAGATAGTACCCTGTCCCCTAATTGGAGATCTTTATTTTTATTATATAAACATTTTATTTGTTTTCCAATTATATACAATAATAGTTCCTACCTATCATTTTTGGTGAGATTTTGAATTTTACACATTTTTCTCCCACCCTCCCTTCCCTCCCCTTTCCCCCACCATGGAAAGCAGTCTGATAACCTTTATATAGTTACCATGCTATTCATTGATCAAAATTGAATGTGCTAAGAGAAAAATCATATCCTTGAGGAAAAAATAAAATATTAGAGATAGCAAAATTATATAGTACATAAGACAACTTTTTTAAAAAAATGAAGGTTAGTAGTCTTAGGTCTTTGTTTAAGCTCCACAGTTCTTTCTCTGGATACAGATGGTATTCTCCATCACAGATACTCTAAAATTGTCTCTGATTATTGCATTGATGGAATGAGCAAGTTCATTAAGGTTGATCATCAACCTCCATGTTGCTGTTAGGGTGTAAAATGTTCTTCTGGTACTGTTCATCTCACTCAGCATCAGTTCATGCAAGTCTTTCCAGGCTTCTCTGAAATCCCATCCCTCCTGTTTTCTAATAGAACAATAGTGTTTCATAACATACATATGCCACAATTTGTTCAGCTATTCCCCAATTGATGAACATCCCCTAGATTTCCAATTCTTTGCTATCATAAACAGAGCTGCTATAAATATTTTTTGTACAAGTGATGTTTTTACCCCTTTTCCATGGTCTCTTCAGGGTATAGACCCAATAATGGAATTGATGGCTATATGCATTTTTAATTGCCCTTTGGGCATAATTCCAAATTTCTCTCCAGAAAGGTTGGAGCAGTTCACAGCTCCACCAACAATGTATTAGTGTCCTTTTTGGTTATATTGCCCAATCTGAGAGGTGTGAGGTGATACTAATTGGAGGTCTTTAAATAAAGACTACATTATTGAACACTTGGTAGTTGCTACTGAGAAGATTATTGACTTGAACTATATACGTATGGAGTTGGAAATCCATTTCAACTCTGAAATTCTTTAATTTTAAGACTCAGAGTTTTCTTTGGATTGCTCCTTGATAGTTTTCATATTTTCATATTTTTCTTTAATGGTGGTCTATTAGAATGTTTGTGCATAAATACATTTATATATATGTATATATATATACATATATATATATATATGTATGTATGTATGTATCTATGGGTATTTCTCAATCTTTTTAGACAGTAAAGCCCTTGTGGACAGAGGTTTTCATTTTTCAATTCTTCTTCCCAACCCAAGCTCATACTGCATTATCCATGATAAATGTTTCATTAATTGAATTGATACTTTCAGGTCTATAGCTGCCAATAATCCATTCTCATCCCTCTGGAAACTCTGTTATTTTTCACCCTATTTCCTATCCCAGATGACTCAACTTCTCAGGAATATGGCCTGGCTATTCTACACAATATGGTCAACAGCAACAGTCTGTGTATTTGGTTATGTTTCAAGTTGAGACCTGGGTGAAGTTTTGCAGTAGATTTGCTCTTTTTAAATTTAGTTGCCCCTCCCACCTTCATTTAATCTGTATCCTAATTAAGATAAATACTGGATTTTCTTCCCAGATCAGAGAAAGTTCTACCATTCTCTCAGCTTTGTGAGAAACTGACTATACAAGTAGTTGCTCAATTTGAATAATTCATAAAGCAATACATATTTGTGCTGTATCTGCTACCCTGAATGTTTGGGAGTCTGATTAATAACTTTTAATAAAATGTTCATTTTTTTCTCTTCTGAGTCAGTAATGTGAATCACTTGGAATACAAATATGCAAAGAACAAATATATGATTATAAACTTTTCACTCAAAAGTAACCATTTTGTCTTTTCCTCTCAAAGTATAATATTTTACAAGTACGAAGTGGCCCTCTCATTTTCAAATAACTTTCTTCTCCTTGAGTCTCTTTTCTTTTTCCTGTCTGCCCTTCTCCATACATAAAGGTGATTAAATTTGACTTTTAAAGAAACAGGATTAAGTAGCTGAGATTGGGATCCAAGCATTTGTTGTCTCATGATATTATTATCTATTTTAGACATTTTGCACTAGGGTTGAAAGCCAAGGAGAAAAAGAGTACAGGTCAAATTGTGCTGAAATGGAAATTGAATATCCAGGTTCCTTCAGGGATCCTGGTGGTAGGATAAATTTCATTTTGACTGAATGAGGCTAATAGTTTGTCCCATCGGGCTCTGTTAATTCACTAGATGAGCAGGGAAGCTCTCTGTTTTCTTTTTTTGTCTTCATGGCTCAGAAAGAGATGACTCACATCAGGGAAATAATTGTTTGAATCTAAGATTTATTTAATTTAAGCACTCTATTTTTTTTCTTATGACTAACAACATCTTTCCTACAACATGAAATTAATCAGTCCCATGCCCCACAATGACAGGATAATTGTTGATGCTGTGTTGAATGAGATAAGAGATAATGGCCATGAGTTCGGAGCCTTGAAGGAAAGGAAACAGGAAAAGAGAACCAGGAAGCTAGAGCTGTTAAGTCACCAAAAGTATTAAACCTCAAAAGGGGGAGTCTTTAATTTACTTTCAGGCTACAATTCTACAAAATATCTCCTTTGTCCTTAAGTATTTGAGTATCCGCCTGTTTCCATATGTACTTTCTCATTCCTAATATATTCTTAATGCTGGAGCTCCTCCAAAGCTCCAACTCTATTGATAAGAATTTTTATAATGGACATAAATAGTTGCTTTGGAAAGAGTCATGGTACTTGGAGTCAGAAGAGTAAGATATGAATCCTTATAATAGCACTCACTACCTATATGATTTTAGTCAAATATTTTAACTCTCCAAGTCTCAATTTTCTTGACTATCAAATTATAGGATTGGATTGTATGACTTCAAAGGTCTTCTCCAATTCGAAATCAATGATAATCCTATGAGGGCAATTATATCATGCCTTAATTTCCTCATCTGTACAACTGGGGTGACAATGCTGTGCACTGAAGGGTTCATTCCTAATTTTAATGACTCCATTGATTCCAAAGAAACACTGAAAATTGAATGCAATTATTAGATGTCATAGGCTGTAAAAGTTTCCAGGCTTTCTGTTCTGTCCATTTCTTTTTATTCTTATATATCTTATATATCCCAGACCAACATTTTTCTAACACAATAAACAATAAATGATTGTTGATTGATAACTCTTCAGACTTCTTAATTTTCAAACCACGAACACTGTTTAGATTGAAGATGGAGATGGTCTAATTAGTTTTTATGGGCAGGGAGATTGCAAATTATAGCTTTAGATTTAGAAGAGAGTTTAGAAGTCTTCAAATCCAATTCTCTTTGTTTGCATATGAAGAAACTATGCCCTTCCCCAAAAGCTAAGTAACATACTGCTAATAAATAAATTCAATCAAGAGATTTTTTTTTGTTTGATTTAACATAGTCCCAAGAATATCCTTGTATGTATATATATATTTATTCATATTTTTGTATATATATATATATATATATATATATATATGTAAATTTAAAAATGCTTAAAAAGAAAAGAGAGGGTACATTTAACCAAAGGAATAATAGGATAAAACAAGGAACTGAATGTACTGAGGAAGGCCTAATGTAGAAGGTGATATCTGGGCTATCTTGAAGGAAACAAGGGATTGAAAAAGCTGAGGGGGAAGTAAGGAAGGAAAGTATTCTAAGAATGTGAGACATCCAGAGCAAATGCATGGGAAAAAGAAATAGGATGTGGAAGAAATAGCAAGGAGGGCCATTTGATTGGACAGTGGAGTATGTGGTAAAAAAAATAATGTGTAACATGACTTGAAAGGTAGTGTATGACCAGGTTGTAGAGATATACAAACGCTATTTTTTAAAAAAATCTTTTACTTAGACTAAGAGGTAATAGGAAACTACTAGAGTTTATTAAAAAAGATGTGTCATGATAGGGTCAGACCTGAACCAAGCTAAAGTAAATACCTGAGTAAAATCATATCAGAGCAGTAGTATGGAGAATGGGTGGGAGTGGGAAGAGATAAAAAATTATTTCAGTATTCTAAGATGTGACAAAGGTTTAAATCAGGTATGAATAAAGAAAAGAGAATGCATAGGAAAGATAGTTTGAAAAAAAGAAGTAATATATTTTTGCAAATTATTGCATGGTAAATGAGAGTGAGAAATTGAGGCTAATACAGATTTCAAAGACCTGGCAGTCTGGAGAGAAGGTGGTATCCCTGATTAAATAGGAAACTTCAGGAGAATTTAAATAAATAAATGAACAAATACATACATACATACATACATACATAAATACATAAATGAAGGGATGAAGGAATTAAGGAATGAATAAATTAATTAATAAAAAAGCAGACAAACAAATGAATGAATGAATATATATAATTTTTTTAATAATACTTGAAGGTTTTCAAAGTATTTTGAAGTTAGAGTCTTCGCTCTGAGATTCCTGTTGGGCAGATCCTCTTTTAAATTCTCCTTTCTCTGAAACACTGTCCTACTCTTCCTTCTTAATTTTCCTATTGTACCTGTAATGATCATTCTTTCTCACTCATCTTGTTAAATCCTAAGTAGCACTGGGGAGGCTGACTACATTGCTTATGCTGCTGTTCAGTGGTTGAGGTCTTCAGTATTTCTTCTTAATTGGTCTCTTTAAGAAGTCCAGGACATGAATCAATTAAAAGATTTCAACAGCCTCAAACTGTTTCTTGGGAACAAGAAGTTAATATTTGTCTCTGTGACCAAAAATCCCAAGATATCAGTGAGTTCTCAAACTTCTACCACACAAGTATTATATGCAGGACCTTTAGCAAGAGATTAAAATCTGTTTCCAAAAGGAATACAAAATAAACAAAGTTCATGAATCATTTCCATGTGATGAGTTTATAATTTAATTTTTTTCTATTAAAAAGTAATTATTTTCTCTCTAAACATTTCCCCCCCAGGTTCCTACATGTGTGTGCATATAACATGCATGTATATATACACATATATTCCTATGGTGTATTTCTGTGTGTGTGTGTGTGTGTGTGTGTGTGTGTGTGTGTGTGTGTAATCAAGCAAAACTAATTCCTGAATTGGTCACATTCAAAAAATATGTCTCATTCTGTACCTTCATCCATCACCTCTGTCAGGAGGTGGGCGGCATGCTTCATTAGTCCTCTGGAATCATGGTTAGCCATTGTATGGATTAGACTTCTTTAACCTTTTATCTATTTTTACAAAGTTGTTATATAAATTTTTCTCCTGACTCTGTTCATTTTATTATATATCAGCACATTTAAGTCTTTCCAGGTTTATCTGAAACCTTCCTCTTCATCATTTTTTAATAGCACAAAAGTATTCCATTACATTCAACAACCATAATTTGTTCAGTCATTCCTTAAATGATGAATATTCTTTTAGTTTATAATTCTTTGCCATTACAAAGGAGCTCTTTAATACTTTTATACATATGGCTCCTTTTCCTCTTTCTCTTATCTCAGTTCAGATCTGTGGAAGGGAAAGAATGCATAACCAAATTAGAGGTAGACAGGCACTAGAAGACACAGTTTTAAGTATATAGAATTAATCAGTTTTTGCACAAACAAAACCAATACAGCTAAAATTAGAAGAGAAACAATAAATATTTATAGTAAGTTTTTTTTGAAAAGGGTCTTATTTCCAAGATATAATGAAGAAAATTTGAATTGATAAGGATAAGACACATTTCCTATTTAATAAAGTCAAAGTGGTATTGTAGGTCAAAGTGAATGCATATTTAGTAATTTGGGGAGCTTATTTCCAAATTGCCTTCCACAAAGTCTATACTCATTTCATTCTAGGAATAATGCATTGAGTCTCTTTTTCAACAACTCCTTTAACATTTGCTATTTTCTCTTTTTGTCATCTCTGTCAATCTTATGAGACTTTCAAATTAGCTTGAATTTTCATTTCTACATTATTAGTTGATTTCACATTTTTGTGATGTCTTTTTCATATGCAGAGTCATGATGATAAGAGTTCATAGTTTGGCAGTCATGATGAAGATCTATTTCTAAGTTCATAATCCAACATTCCTTAGAAATAATTTTACATAGATGGGAGGGAAATGAAGTGGTCCTGGAGTTGGGACTATAATCTAAGATGAAAAATATTACTAGTTAAACTAAAATAGCATGTATTATTTATCATAAAATATATCATACCTAATAGCAAGGGGGGAAACAATTTTATCTATATAAATATCAACTTACCATATGATGCTAAAGAGTTCCAGAATCAATTTTTGCTGGCAATGAATCAATTTAAAACCAGTAACAATAGGTTTAAGAGTGACTTGCTCAAGGTCACACAGCTAGGCAATTATCATGTGTCTGAGGCTGGATTTGAACTCAGGTGCTCCTGACTCCAGAACCAGTGCTCTAGCCACTGCTCCATCTAGCTGTACTCTGTCCTTGACTCAGTATGGAAATATAAAAAATATGTTTACCAAATTTCTGGACACTGTATAGCCCAGAGGGATAACTAATATGCTGTATGAGAGAATCAAGATTCAAAATTATTTTTACAAGCAGGAAGGCTGAACAAAAATCAATATCGTGAAATTTAGTTGGATGTTACTGGATAGCCTTTATCTTACTGCTAAAAGAAATTCGACAAAAGAGAAAAAAAATGAATGTCAATGAATTGGACATTTAAAAAATTGTACAGAAAGAAACAAAACAAAAGCCAAAGTGAGACACAGGACAGCTGTGAAAATTACAGATTGAAGTGATTATGTTTATAAGGAAAAGCAAGTTATATTAAAGAAGTTTCATGAAAAATCTTCCTCCTTTGTGCTACTTTGAACATGGAAAATTTTGTTTCATTAAAAAAATTAAAAAATCATCTGTATTGTTTTTGAATGTTAAAGTATTTTTCCCCTGTAGGTCAAATTAGGTTATTAAGAACCATCTTCCTAGGGCTGGAGAGGTGGGGTAAAATTATGATCTTATGACTCATCAGAAATAACTTGAAGGCAGAGATTTTTAACTTGAGCTAGGCAGACAAGACCAGAATATTTGTTAATCTCCAGCAGGGCATATTAATTATCATAATTCTTTAAGTGGGTTAAGAATTGAATGCAAGATTTTTTCTTTTTTTAAATTTTAAATATTTTATTGGCATCTTTTTAAAAAAAATCACTATAATTTTCTCGATTATACCTCCCACTCCTCCAAAAGAGTCATCACATTTAAAAAATAGTGAATTTTTCAAAAGAAAAAAAATGAAAAAAGAAGCAACTGATCATTATACTGAAAAAAATTTTGAAAATATGTGGAATATTTAATACTTGTGGACCTTCCATATCTGCAAAGAAATGAGATGATTTTTTTTCAAAATTTTTATTTTTACTTTGCTTATTTATTATGTTTATACAACATTCATTTTTTTTTTTTTTAGGATTTTGCAAGGCAAATGGTTTTAAGTGGCTTGCTGAAGGCCACACAGCTGGGTAATTATTAAATGTCTAAGACCAGATTTGAACTCAGGTTCTCCTGACTCCAGGGCCGGTGCTCTATCCACTATGGCACCTAGTCGCCCCTTACAACATTCACTTTTAATATTGTTTGCTTTTTTCTTTCTATGTACAATGTTGTCATTGTATACATAGATTTTTTTTGCTTATTTTTACTTTGCATTCTATCAGTTGTTTGTAGGTATTTATATTCATAACACTTGTCATTTTCTACAGAATAATATTCATTTCATTCATATATTGTGATCTGTTTAATCATTCACCAATTGATAGATATCTATGTTTTTCTAATGATTTGCTATTACAAAATATGATGCTATAAATATTTTGGTATATATGGGGACTTTTGTGTGCAAAATGTGTAAAGCATTTGTAAGTGAATATCTATTCACCCTTGCTCAGTTTGTTACCTGATACTTAAAACTACATTCTCACATTCTAAAAGAATTTGCAAATATAATTAATGCAAATATAAACATCTTTGGAGATCATGGAGCTCAGTAGGACAACCATATGGTAAAGGAGTAAAAAGGAGGTAAATTTCAACAAAAGAAGAAGGAAAAAGAAAAGAAGGAGGGAGAAGAGGGAAGAAGGACTTAGGAAAAGGAGGAGAAAGAGAAGAAGAGGAGACAAACAAGAAAACAAATAATCTGGAGGAGCAACAAAGATCCAGAACTGGGAGGGAAATAAAAATAAAAGAAGGAAATAAAGGGTCAAGTCTCACACTATACTAGAAATGGGTTGATACATGCAACAAATTAAATATACTACAATATAAATGCAATACCAATAAATATAGTATTTAATACCAATAAATATAGTAATTACTAAACCTGAAAACATAGCTGCTGGAGTAAGAACTCAATTCGCTATTCAAACTAGGAAAACTAAAAAAGTTTAGTTGAAACTAGGTGTAAAGCATTCCCTCATATCATATACCAAGATAAAAGTCTAAAAGGATACATGACTTAAACATGAAGAGTGATATCACTGGAATACTAGAGGAAAAAGGAAAAAAATACCTTTCAGATCTGTGGAAGGGAAAGAATGCATAACCAATTAGAGGTAGAGAGGCACTAGAAGACACAATTTTAAGTATATGGAATTAGTCACTTTTTGCACAAATAAAACCATTGCAGCTAAAATTAGAAGAGAAACAATAAATGTTTATTATCAGTTTTTTATAAGGGTCTCATTTCCAAGTTATAATGAAGAAAATTCAAATTGATAAAGATAGAGATATTTCCTATTTTATAAAGTAAAAGGATATGCATGGGCAGTTTTCCAAGGAAGACATTGAAGCTATGTATAGCCAAATGAAATATACTCTAAGTTACTAATAATTAGAAAAAATGCATATCTGAGGTTTTGTTTTATGTCTATCAGGACAGAAAGGCAAAGCTGGCAAAAAAGGAGACTGATGTTGAAGTCACTATACAAAATCAGGCACATTCTTACACTTTTGGTGATGGTGTAAATTAATCCAGCCATCCTGGAAAACAATTTCTAATTACTACTCAATAATATAAGAAATAATGAAGAATGATCTAGAGAAACCTGAGATTTCTATGAATTGATATATAGTGAAAATAAGCAAAGAATCAGAAAAATGATTTATATAACAGCAACATTTTAAAGATAAATAACTTGGGGTGGTTGAGTGATGCAATGTATAGAGCACCAGCCCTGCAGTCCGGAGTATCTGAGTTCAAATCCAGTCTCAGACACTTAATAATTGCCTAGCTATGTGGCCTTGGGAAAGCCACTTAACCTCATTGCCTTGCAAAAAACCTAAAAAAAATACCCTAAAAAAAGATAAATAACTTTAAAAGACTTTAGAATTCTGATCAACACAGTGGACAGACATGATTCCAGAGAAATGATGATGAAAAAATGTTGCCCACTTCCTGACAGAGAGGTGAAAAAGGATTGAAGATATAGATTGAGACTTGATATTTTGATTTATGCAGTACAAGATTACCATTGCTTGACTTTGTGCATTTATTACTAGTGTTGTTCATATATATATATATATATGTACATATATATATATTTGTGTGTGTGTATATATATGCATATATATACATATATAATGTATGTATTCACATGTATTCCTTTTTTTCAGGGAGATTGGGATGAAAGGGAGGAGAAATAGATTTTTTGTTAATTGAAAAATTTTTTTAAGGTAATGAAAGTTCCACAGGTAATATAATTTATCTCCCCATAGAAGATCTGTCTTTGAAACATGAAGAGTGAACTCATGAGGGAAAAAGTCTACAGGATAGTGGCATCTACTATCTCAAGAACAAGACTTCGATGCTAACTCAGAACAAGAGGTGGAAAATACCAACTCAATTCTATTCAATGAAAAATTATGAAATGTTAACTATATCTAAAATAAAACTCATTATCTTTCCCCCCAAATCTTCCCTTCTTCTGAGTTTTCATATTACTTTGGAGGGTTCCACCATTCTCCTACTTCTTCAGGTTCTACCTCTTAGTCACAATTTAAATTCAATCCTAACTCTTTACTCACTCCACATAAACAGTCGATTCTGCCTTTACCATTTTTTTCTCAAAAAGTCTCCTGCACAATATTCATTAGAGTCACCACCCTCCTTCACATCCTTATCACCTCTCATCTAGACTAGTGCAGTAAACTTTAATTGGTCTTGCTTTCTAATCTTTTTATCCCTTGCTTACTGCCATAAAATGTATGCTTGAGCAATATTGGGTTGCTTGTAGCTCCTAAACATAACTAGTCATTTCCCACCTCCATATCTTTGTCTTAGTTGTGGTCCATGCCTAGATTTCTCTGCTCCTCATCCTTGCCTCTTAGAATTCTGACTTCTTTTAAGAATCAGCCAGCTTTCTACAGGAAGTCTTTCCTAGTCTTCCTTTCTGCTACCTTTCTCTTCTCAGATTGTTTTCCATCTACTTTGCATATGCTTATTTACTATGTCTCCCCTCTCTTTGCAAGGTGAATTCCTTGAGCTAAAGAATTGTTTTTGCCTTCTTTGTTAACCCAGCACTTAGTATAGTGCCTGGTATATGGTAACATTTCATAAATATTTTTCTGATTATATCAAGATTAATCAAACCAGAGAAAACTATTGAAGAGAGAGAAAAACAGATAAACTATGATTTGTAAAGGAAGCTTTTAGGGAGGAATAAAAGGGAAAAAAAGGGGGAGGAGTACCTAGAAAAATCTTTGGGAGCAAGAGACTTTGAAGTGTCTTTCTTGTCCTGAGAGTCAAAATCCAAGAGAGGACTTCAATGTTCTAGAATCATGAAGGAGTGTGGACAAAATTTCTAGAGTCATGAAAAAATGAGGACAAAATAAATCTCTAAAATGTCAATGTGGATGGTATGAAGCACATTGAAGGAAACTCTGGGATGTCATCAAGGGAAACATCTTCCTCCACAGAGGGGTAAACCGAAGAAAAAAAGTTCAAGAAGAAACTGAAGATATTAGCAGCTTTGTCAATCTGAATTTATCTCCATTAGAATCTGAGAAATGAATCAAAGGCTTAGCCTAGAGAAGCCTCAGGTGGCAAATTCCAGGATGCAAAATTAAAAGAATAAGTCAGGGAAGAAGAGTGCTAAAAAAGGCTAACTTCATCATCATATCTAACTTTCTTTTGTAAAAATATCAAGTTTTATTTAACCATCTCTGTCATTTTAATTTCTGGATTTTCCCTGAGATTATTGGGAGAAAAACCTCCTAGAAAATATGAAATATTACATTAAATTCTCATTTCAAAAAGAGCAGGGTAGGAGAAAGTTGGAAAATGATGTCCATTTTCTCAGAAGATCTGGATAGAGGCAACTTAGAGAAGTGAAGAGTCCATCAATCTATCAATTATTAAAACCTACTGAATGCCAGACACTGTATTCTAAGAGAGTATTGAAAGTCAAGCATCTCAATTCTCAAGTTAAGGGAGACAACAAGTCAACTATGATGTATAAATAAGCTATGCCCAGGATGAATCTGGGCTAGTCTCAGAAGGAAGCACTGGAAAGCTATCTTGCAAAAGGTGAGACTTTCATGGAGCCCTGAAGGAAGACAGGGAAGTTAGGAAGTAGGGATAAGGAGGAAGGGTGTGAACTGGAGAACTAGAGAAAAAGCTGAGAGTAGGATGATGGGAAATGAAAAAAATAGTAAGGAGGCTGATGTTATTGGAGGGTAAAGAATGTATATGGGAATAAGATGTAAGAGAATTGATAATGTAGAAAAAGGTCAGGTTATGAAATGTTTAAAAGTTAAGCAATATTTTATATTGGATCATGGAATCAGTGGAGTTTATCAAATAGGGTGGTGACATGGCTAGTTGTTGGATTTAAGAAAATCATTTGGAAAGTTGAAAGGAGGCTGGATTGAAGTAAGGAAATACTTGAGGCAGCCAGATCTAGCAAAAGGCTATGACAGTAGTCCAGGAAGGTAAGACCAAGGATTGGTAGGTAAACCTGAGCCTGGGATTACAAAAAAAGATGGAAAGAAAGAGAAAGAGAGAAAGAGAGAAAGAGAGAAAGAGAGAAAGAAAGAAAGAAAGAAAGAAAGAAAGAAAGAAAGAAAGAAAGAAAGAAAGAAAGAAAGGAAAGAAAGAGATTGAGAAAGTGAAAAGAGAAAGAAAGAAAGAAGAAAGGAAGGAAGAAAAAAAAGAAGACAGAATGGGGCATGGGGACCAATGCATTTCACATTTGCTGTGACTCCCAACCATGATCACACAGGAATTGTTGTAAACTACATTATTTGGGTTGAAAAAATGTATAAGTGCACAATGGAGAAGGCGTGACTGGACATCACCAATTCTTGTTAAAAACATGCTCGATGAGAGCCAAGAGTGTGATGTGGCTGCTAAATAGTTTGTTTATGCAATTATGGTTAGTGTTAATAGAAATATAGTGTCTAGACTCTATAAAAGGACTCTATAAAGATTGAACAATCTTAGATTCTATGAATAAAAATATTGTATCTAGGCAAAATCTATCTCTGATGCCTCAGTTTGATATAGAGGTGAATATAGGTCCTCAAGCCATGCAAGCAGAACCTAAAATCAGGTTGATTCTATTATACTTAAAATACAATGAAAATATTGCAAGCATATTTAGTTGTCTGTCTGAGGATCAACCTATTGTTGTTGTTGCTGTCATTTCAGTTGTGCCCAGCTCTTTGTGATCCCCATGTAAGTTTTTCTTGGCAAACATACTAGAGTGGTTTGTCATTTTACACCTCATTTTATGGATAAGGAAACTGAGGCAAACAGGGTACAATAACTTTCCCAGAGGATCAGACTAGCTAAGTATAAAGAGATACATCATCAATGAGTTGACCACCAGGTAATGAACTTATTGGTCCTAATAAACCATGAGATGGGCTGTAATCTGTACCAACCAAAGAAATACCCACATTCACAGATCCATTGAAATACTGAAGGGCTTAGCTCAAAAGAGATATTAGTCTCATTGCATTTTCTGTTGATCAAAACACAATAGGAAAAGTGTGTTCAGTTAAATTAAAGCAAAGACATTCTAGTCAGAGGTGCAGCTGTGACACTGGCCAAATAAATATCTTTCCACTTGGAGTCTTGGAACTGAAAGAATTTGGGTTCTGACCTTCCATTTGACACATATTGACTAAGTAGCCCTGGGCAAATTATTTAGCTTCTCAGTGCTCAAAATAATTGTCTAAAACAGAGATGTCCACTAGCATAAGTAGAGGGAATTTCCTCATCCAGCAATTCTTTGCTGTAATGAAATCACAGGTCTCGACCCTAATCCTATAACCCTAGATAGGAGAGAAAATTTACTGACAGTAAAAATAATTTTGTTCAAAGTAAATGAAAAGGACTGTACACTTTGAGAATCAGAAATCTTGAAAAGACCTTAATCCTTTTATTTTATTAAAATGAGAAAAAATATTTCAAAGAATTTTAGGGTCACAAGGTGACATGGAGATAGTTAGGTAGCTTAATGGTTAAAGCACCAGGCCTAGAATTGAATCACATTTCAGGTAAGTTAACTCTTCATGAGCCCCATCTGGGATTTTTTTTGGCCAAGATACTAGAGTTTGCCATTTCCTTCTCCAATTCATTTTACAGATGAGGAAATGGAGGAAAACAGGGTTAAGTGACTTGATCAGCATCATTATGTAACTCATTCCATGCTTTTCTAGAATCTGAGCATTTATGGTTTATTATAGAACAAAATTATTGCATAGTATTCATGTGCTATAACTTGTTTAGCCTTCTCCAAATGATGGGCATCTCCTCAATTTCCAATTCTTTACCACTACAAAAAGAGCTGCTATGAATATTTTGGAACATGTAGGACTTTCCCCATTTTTGAAATATTGTTGCTGCTATTGTTAATATTATTATAAAATAGCCAGGACTAGAACTTTGATGACTTTTGAGATGCAAATTAACAAACTAGTGCACATCTGGAGAACAAGGAATCTGATAACTAAACAAATCAAAACAATTTGCTATATCAGAACTGTGAATTTTCAAATAAACATGTTCCATCTATCAATGATTCTACAATAGCATTGTTTCATACATTTGAATGCAGCTAGGTACCAATTAGTACAAAATGCATTCTCCCTGAAGTGGTCACATTATTCGAATCCACATTATATATTTCCCTTAGTATATTTGATATAATTAGTTTGAATTCAGATCCCCACTTCAGAGGATTCATTACACTCACCAGAACCTAGCTTCAATATTATAAGAATTAATGTTTTCATCACTATGTGTGTTCCCTTCTCCAATGAAAACCACAATCCACTATACCTTACAAGACAAATTTTCCATCTTATGGTCAACCTGGTAATTAGGCCATCATCTCTTGATTGCTCCTCAGATGAAAGTGTTCAGTCTATAGACATAAAGGGTGATACCACAGATAAATTAATAGACCAAGAAATACTCTATCAGATCTATGGAATGGAATAAATTTATGACCAAACAAGAATTACAGTAAATTATAAAATGCAAATGAATGTTTTTGACTATATTAAATTTAAATGTTTTTGCACTAATAAAATCAATGCTGCCAAAATTAGAGGGAAAGCAGAAAGCTGGAAAAAAATATTTATAGCTAGGAGTTCTGAAGAGGGTCTCATTTCTAAAATATATAGAGAATTGCACTGAATTTATAAGGTTACAAATCATTCCCCAATTGATAAATGGTCAAAGGATATGGATAGGTTTACAATGAAGAAATTAAAGCTATATATAATCATGTGAAAAAAATGCTCCAAATCTTTATTGATTAGAGAAATGTAAATTAAAACAACAATGAGGTATCATCTCATACCTATCAGATTGGACAAGATGAGAAAAAGGGAAAATGATCAATGTTGGATAGGTTGTGGGAGGATTGATGCATTGCTTATGAATTGTAAACAAATCCAACCTTTCTGGAGAGCAATATGGTACTATGCCCAATGAGCAATAAAACTGTTCATTCCCTTTGATCCAGAAATTCCAATTTTAGACCTATATCCAGAAGAAATCATAAAAAATGGGAAAAGTCCTACATGTTCCAAAATATTCATAGCAGTTCTTTTTATAGTGGCAAAGAATTGGAAATTGAGGGGATGCCTATCATTTGGGGAATGGTCAAACAAGTTATAGTACATGAATACTATGCAATAATATTGTTCTATAAGAAACCATAAATGGTCAGATTCTAGAAAAAGCTTGGAATGAGCTACAGGATCTAATTCTGAGTGAAGGGAGCAGAACCAAGAGAACAATGTACACATTAACAACAACATTGTTCGATGATCAAGCTTAATGGAAGCTACTCCTCTCAGTCATTCAGAGAGCTAGGACAACTGTATTTGATTGGTTATGGATAATGTTATCCCCATACAGAGGAAGAAAAACAAAACAAAACAAAATAACCCTTCAGAATCTGATGAACACTTTATAAAAATTATCTCTGATATATATATATATATATATATATATATATATATATATATATATATATATATATATATATATATGTATATATCTTTCACTTAATTCTAATTCCTCATGCCAAAAATTACTAATCTGTAAACATGGTTATCAAAATATGTATATTCAGTACTAACCTGACTTTTTGCCTCTGGGGGGGGGGTGCTGGGAAGGGAGCATGGAAGGAAATTTTGTAACTTAAAAATATACATGTGCATATGGATGAAAAGAAATGAATTTAAATTTTAAAAAATTGTCACTTATGTATCTTTCCCTTAATCCTAATTCCTAATACTGAAAAAAATGCAAAAATATACATGTGCATGTGGCTGAAAATAAATAAACAAATAAACAAACAAACAAACAAACAAACAAACAAATAAATAAATGAAATTTTTAAGAAAAGAAAGTGTTCAGTTTGTCACTGGGCCCTTGCTTAAAGCTTTTAACCTTGGCAGGATCTATGAATACAAGACTAAACAATGATTCAGGCACCTATAGTATTAGTGATACAAAAACATGTAATGGTTCCAGTCCCAATTGTATCCCTACTCTGCATCAAGTCAAACACTTTCCTTAAAAACAGACCAAAGAGATGGCTGGGTGGATAGAGCAACGGCCCTGAAGTCAGGAGTACCTGAGTTCAAATCCAGCCTCAGACACTTAATAATTACCTAGCTGTGGGGCCTTGGGAAAGCCACTTAACCCCATTTGCCTTGCAAAAACCTAAAAAAAAAAAAAAAAAAAACAGATAAAAGGTTCAAACAAACAAATATTTAATAAGACTGTGTTCAGACATATCTTCCTCCCCTAGCAAAAACAGTTACCAATGAAGATAAAAGGACATTTAAAACAATAAAGTAGATAAGAGGCCCCAACAGAGCAGTTGAAGGAATTGGCAAAGAGGGCTCTTGGGATCTCAAGAGCTCTCCTCAAAACTACTTTTATATTCTCCTTGCCCAAAGGGAATTAATGGGTCACAAATCTATCTACCCATGGGCAAAGTTAATTTCAACTCTTCCAGGTCTACATCATTGATTCCTTTATCTACAAGGGCTGATTTCATCTATACTTTGAATATTAATTCATGCCTCACCAGATCCACCATATTCTAAACTGCAACAAGTAAGCCAGAGAATCCCTGCCCTCAAGAAGTTTTCATTCTAATGGGGAAAATGACATGTTAAGGGGAGTTAGGAAAAAATAATGGATACCTAAATCTGGTTTGGAAATGGCATGAAAGTATTATTGAAACCTGGTTCTGGGAAAAAAGCTCACCTATCAGAACTCAGGAGTCCAGAGTCACTTCTATATCACTATGAATCACCGTGAAATGAAATGAAATCACTTTGAAATTATTCTAATAATGTAACTAGAGAATTGTTCACCTACCAGTTGGATAAATTCTAACTTTAAATAAATCTAACCAGTCCTGGAAAATCGCCTCAGAATATTTTACGTTTATATTTGACTGGCACATAGATTTGGGGCAAAATTTGCAGAATATACCATTTATCAATATCTTTGCTAAGAAAACCCCAAACATGGTCACCACAAATAGTTGGTTACTGGGTGATTCAGTGGACCTGGATTGAGGAAGACCTGAGTTCAAATAAGAGTTCAAATTCTTACTGGATATGTGATTTGGGGCTAGTCACTTAACCTCTATTTTCCTTAATCCACTGGAAAAGAAAATGGCAAACTACTCCAATATCTTTACTAAGAAAACCCGATGGATAGTAGGGTTCATGGGGTTGGACATGATCGAACAACAACAGTTAATTGGTGTAGTGAATAGAATGTTGGGGCTAGAATCAGGAAGATTCAGCTTTCTG